>NC_061512.1:245596125-245749044 GCF_022539505.1 Lolium rigidum | reverse complement strand
AAACATGGGTGCCCAATTTGATATTCCGTGCTCCGCCTTAGTGCCCTTATGAAGGCGGCGGGGAGTCCTTAGCCTTTGAACCAAACTCTAGGGAACACTCAATTGCCTGACGTCTCTGAAATACACTGAAATGGATTGCATCTATTGTTTCGTTCCAAACAAGGCTGATATTAGCTGGGCAAGCCCTTCCATGCAATTTCTTGCTTCGCTCTATAGACGAAAGTGCCGGATAGTCAATGGTAACCAGAAGATCTATGGTTTTCGAGAGAAGGTAATTGGAAAAACGATTCATTCCTTTGCTTTCTTTCAGATATCTATTCAATAAGATGATATGACTTTACCAGAAAATTAGATTCATGAAGAAGCCCAAAAAGTGTCGGGCTTAGTGCAGCCCAGTTCCTAGCCAATGTTCAGTTATTTTATTAGAGCAGTCCTCCAGTGCGAGTTCCCTTTAAGCTGCTCTCTATTTGAAGCCAAAGTCACTATTTCTATCTTTCTTGTTATTTCGTACCTAGTAGTATATACATATGGATAATACCAAAAAGCTATCAATTACGCATAGGAGTTGTATAATAAAGGGCCCTGACTTGTTGAAGTGCTTATTTTTTTAGAGAGATTTACTTTTCTTTTTGACCAGTGTGGGGTTCTACCATGGATATTCGGTCCACTCCAGAATTCCATTCATTTTGCAAACGTAACTCGATTGACTCAATTAACAAACAGCAAGGAAGTCAAAAGTTACGCTTACAGGTCGTACGACAATTGCTTCTCTTCCGGGACTACATACATATTTTCTTTAACAACTACCATACAAGCTATTCACTTAATACATGCTAGTAGGTAGGCTGGTGGTGGAGTATTTCTTTTCGTCTTTTTTTGGTATGTCTGTATTTCGGTTTTGGAATGGTGCGAATCCATCTATCCACCATTCTTTTATCTTTCAGTAGTGTCAACCTCAGTTATGGTTCTTTATCTTGGAATACTCTCCGTTGTCCTAGAAGCAATGCTTGAAAGAAAGAGCGTAAGGAAGCGTTAAATTAGTATGATGTATTGGCAAAGCCAGTAAGAAGGGAATTGAAAGTAGATAGGGACTCCCACTGTAGATTTTGTTTTATACCTTTTTGAATTGGTACCTTATAACATAGAGAATTGACTTTTCTTTCAAAAGAAAAGGATATATCAACCTATAGTGAACCGGGCCACCGAGCTTGCTTTTACCGCTCTTACAGCTCTCTCTCTTCTCTTTTATGGGTAGTTTGGCCAGGAAAGAGAAAGAGGAATGTACCCATTTCTATTTATTCATTCTCATAGAAAGTACCAAAAATGTTTTTGAATGTACGGAGCAGGCGTATGAGTTGATATCTTCAAGAGTCAAATCCTTTTCTTGCCCACCCAGCCATAAAAGCAAAAAATCGTTACGAGCGGTCTTAAACCCTAAATCTCCAAAATGGAATTGAAAAGCTCCAATTTAAATAATGGTATTGGGGAAATACCCAGGGAAGGATCATTCTTTGAATCATCCAGATCTATCAATTTGCATAAAAAAATGGACTGATCCTCGGAATACACCATCATCTTTCGAAGTGCGCAGTCAATATTATGTTATATTCAAAGAAACAAGTCAAAGAGTAAAGGCTTCGCCCTTCAATACCACACTTCCAATCCAAATTCCTACAAGATTGACGTTCGAAGAAAAATACATGGTTTGATAGAAACTTTAAGTGGGTATCAAATAAGCTGGAATGAATGGTATCAATTTCTTCTTTTCTATACTGAATCTGCTTCTCAAAATTCCTATTTTTAAGGATGGAGCAAGTGCTTTTGTGTTGCATTGCGAATTCTATTTTGCTACTAAAAAAACGATGAATTATATTTCATTGTTTTTTGGAGGTATATCCTTAACTAATTGGAGGTATATCCTTTGTGTAGAGCAAAATTTTCTACCTCAAAAAACAAGCATACATGAGCAACATATGAAATTTTCAAAATATTGCATAGGAAAGTTCTCCGAATTTGCGCAAGTCAAAGGAAAATGTTACTCGTGTTTTTAGTCTTATGTCGTCAATTAGCTCGACTTATGGAAACTTAGTATACTTGATGATATGCTTTCTATATTTCCTTATTGTTGTATCATCACAAGTATATACTAATGACATTATACCGTCAACCATTCTTTCTATCCTTGTGTACGATTGTCATGTGCATTACTGTACTAGGACAACCCGATATATAAACATTGATGTAAGAAATTATGGTGCAATCAATATGTATTGAAATATATATTTCAGATTAAAAACTTCTCACAAATGCATACCTAAAACATGCGATAAATTAAAAGAATCGTAAAATTATCGTGAAAGTAATATCCTCTAAATAATGGCATGTGGCGAAAAAGGTTTCCATATCTAACATACATGGAAAATTAAAACCCTCTCAAGATTGGGGGTTGTGACATAAGTGTGTAGCTACATTCCTCTCTACAATGGCATGTAACCATTCTATATAAATACTAGATAACCATGTTCAAGTCGCATCTAATTTAAGATAAACCACTAGGACCAGGTTGAGAGAGGGCACTGATGTTTCGAAGACCTTCATAACTACTACAGATCCTTCTATGCAGATTCTCTTTGTTTGTATACTATGCCAACATGAGATCGTTTGTTTTACCATGTCAACGATCAATAGACCTGCGACAAGTGCCAGGCTTATCTCTATGCCACGACACCTGCTGTCACTATTGAGAGCATGTCAACCTTGATGATAGTCGCCAAAAGCTCGGTATCTCTAGCTACAACCTAAGACTGTTATGCCTCATTCTGTTGAGAAGGTGCTATCTATATACCAAGTAGTCTTTGAGGAACCTAAAGCACTACCTCCTAAAAGTGCAATTGATCATGCCATACCCGGCTGGAACCAAACCCAAACATTTGATACCTTCCCTACTTTGTATTCCACTAAAAAGGCAGGCTTTCTAATAAAAAAAATTCTTCATCCTTCCTATTAGTAATTTTGGGTCTGAGCGTTGGATGCTTTTTTTTTACTCTTCGCATTCGCTCTGAACCATTGGAAAGCGAGCGAAGCGACGATATGCATGGATATTATCTTTCACATCCCTACGGCTACTAATTTAATTAGGACAAAATCAAACTAGTACTCCTTCAATTGATGATAACCGGGCCGCAAATATATAAAGGAGTCAACCTCACTCCCTTGAATCTGATCAAAAATATTATCAATACGAGGAAGCGGATACCTATTCTTTACGGTTACCTGGAACAACTTACTATTTTTAACAAACAATACGGAAGTGGAGATCAACTCTGTCGAATTCACCCAGAAGTTCTTGTAACTGCTTCTTAAACTCTTCCATTTCTGTTGTCGCCATCCAATGCTTAGAGATTGGAGCCGGTAGCAAATCTATGGTGAACACTCTTTGCCTATCTGGTGGAAGTCCTGGTAATTCGTCTGTGAACTCACATACCTGTGGTATGTCTTTAAGGCCCAGAACACTCCAGTAGCTCTCCGAAATGAAAGCCATGTACACCCGGTGCAACCAAAAGTGGAGTGGCATGAATAGCCGAGATTCGAGCGGGATATTCATCACACACCCCAACAAGTTCAAACGATGGTTTACAGGGTGTTGGGTCACTATGTTCCTAAAACACAATCCACACGAGCATGGTATGCAGACAACCAATCCATACCAGCATCCAAATATGGAAAGTCTAAAACTATTAGATCCACCTTCATTTCCTGATCTGCTCTTGTAATAACACAGTCCTTTAATACTAGCTTTGTAAGCAAGGAATCTCCCATTGGAGTAGCTACTAAAAGACTTACATGGAGCGGCGAACCCTATTGTTCTTCGGTACAAATAATGGGGATACAAAAGAGTGAGTGGAACCAGGGTCTACAAGTATGCTAGCATATGTACCACAAATTCAAATAGTGCAATGAATGACCGAACATGTGGCTTGTGCATCTTGTTGGTTTAATGCAAAAAAACACGTCCTTGAGCTGGCTTCTTGTGCTGATCCAACTCCTTTGAAGCAAGGGCTAAAAACTTGTGAGTTATCTTAGAAATAAAATCTAGCGTGGCTGACTGAATAAGCAAACTGATTGCTCGATTGATTGTTTACCCCGATCACTGAAGAATATAGAGCTGACTGAGCTGCCCAATTTGCTTTCGCATATTGACTAAACATTTCCAACTAGTAGGCATCTTTCTTTGCGCGTAGAAGACATAGTTCTTATTTATCTAGAGCACAGTCGGGCGGAAAACTTGAAAGGAAGACGCGATCTCCTTCCTTTTTTTCCAAATCTCTCCCCTCCGCATAACACTTTTGTCTACTCTGCGTGGTTAGCAAGCGTTTCCGAATCATCTCTACCTTCTCATCAGCTTCCTGTGGATGCGGCATTAGCGGTCAACGAACTTTCCCCCTTCTAAGGAGTTATCGGCTCAGGCTAGATGGGCATTCAATAACAGATTAAAAGGTCTGTTATTTCAGTAGGGTTATGAAAGCTGTTTTGTGCACATCTTCCTCACTCATCCTGATCTGATGGTACCCAGATCTGAGATCTATCTTAGATAAGAACCTTGCCCCATGTAATTCATCCAAAAGATCATCAATGATTGGTATAGGGTACTTGTTTTTCACTATACTGGTATTAAACTTCCTATAGTCAATGCAAAGCCTCCAACGCGGAGCGCCTTCTTCTTCACTAACAGCGCTGGGCAAATGGGCTGGTGGAAGGTTGAATGAATGATTTCTGTTGTCCATAATTTTCTCAATGGAAAGTTTCTGAAAATAAGAATATCCATAGGGCCTTTGATTGACAGGTTTAGTGACTGGTAGTAAGGGTATTTTGTGGTCTATTGTTCTCCTAGGAGGTCACTCTGTAGGCTCAGCAAACAATTCACTAAAGCCATTCAAGACCGGTTGCAGGGCAGACAGACCATTGACTTGACATGACCGTAATACATACAGAATAAGAAGGATAAGCTATAAGATAGACATCCGGATTGTTGTGCTCCGGAATAAAGAAGAATACCATCTTGTCTAATCAAATACGAATACCATCTTATTGATTTAGTCAGCTTGCATCAACACATAAGATGTGATATGAGTAGTGGGAAATAAACGACCACTTGAAACATAGTAGAAAGCATCCAAAACAGAATGAAATGTTGTTCAAGAAGCTACCTGGCCCAACCACCACCATTTTTCCTAATGTGTGACTACCCATATCAGTTACAACATCTTCAGTTGCCAAGTTTTCAGTGCCTTTTTCTTATAGTATACAAAATAGGATTCTGGATTGCTCTTCATTTCGTTCATTTTATCCCCTTGATTTTCAACGTATATATATTAACCCGCCTTGTTTACCTATTTCTTCTACAATTCACATGACTCATTGAAACTGAAACCAACTTTCTCCTTCCTACATTTTTTCTCTACAGCAGTTATCATGTATAATGATTTGTTTTTGGTTGCTACTCTCCTAACCGACGAGTCGGAGAGGATACGAATGTCCATTCTCCCTACCACCCATCTTCCTTCTACTTCCTTGATCAACGACGAGTAAACATCCTGGAAAAGATCCAAGGGAGTACAATAAACTTTATATTCACGTCTTGAATAATGAGGGGGGTAAAGAAGAAAGTCTGATTTCTCTCTCCTTTGAAAGAAAGAGAGAATGATCAAACTCAACTAGACGGCAGTTCCTCTTGTTCAAACCTCTCTTGCCGAGTCTTCTCCTCATAGCGAGTTTCGCTCTCGCTTCGCGTGTCCTATACTGACTGTTCAAAAAGAATTGATTGTGAAAGACAAGTGTTTCATTCCCCTCCCTAATCATTGAAATTCGAACTTTCCGCTAGCTCCTCCTTTGTTTGGATTATAGCCCTTCTTTGGGGATTTACTAGAAAAAGTAAATCTTTCCAGTTTCAAATGCTACTATTTCTTCGTGGGCGGAAAGTCCCAAATCTTCTATTTCCGGTACTCCTTACTCTTTTCCCCCGTCGTCCCACTTTCACTTCTACGGACCTTCTATCCATAACGAGTTCGAGGATTGGTGAATCGATGTGGGAATAGATAAAACGATTTTAGAGTATACAGTATAACTGTGTAGCTCATCCAAAAGATCATCAATGACCGGTATTGGTATTTCTTTTTTACGGTTTGCACATTGAGTTGCCTATAATCCATAGGCGCCATGAACCTTCTTCTTCTTTACAAGAAGAGCCGGTGAGGCATGAACTAGGTTGTAGAGTATCATTCTAGAGTAACTCCTTGATTATGGCTTTAATTTCATCCGGTGGTCTGAATACCTATAAGGCCTTTGATTCACTGGTTGACTATCGTGAGGTGAATCCGATAGTCACATGGTCTTTTAGGAGGGAGGGTAGTGGGTTCTAAGAACACATCAGAGAAAGAGGAACAAACCTGGTTGAGTCCTCTTCTACATCTTGAGTACTTCCCACTCCAATGGATCTAGTTTTTAGAATAGCTTTGATCTGGCCATGTAGAGCACTTATAGAGTTCCGGCTTCACGTCAGTAATCTACCACACCCATGCTGGAATTTAGTAGAGTACCACGAGTCAATCGACAAAAGCGAGAAACGAGGTTGTTCGACAAGGCTACGGTCTAACTTTTTCTTCCTAGCGGAGTTCAATACGAAAATAAAGGCGCTCCGCGTTGGGAATGGCGTACGTAGTACGGGTGGTATTTCAGGTATAACTGATCAGGGTTGTTCTAAAAGCTAGTCACTGCTTGGTTTACAGAAGGGAAGGAAGAAAGAGATACCGGTTAAAATGTAAGATACAAATTTATTTATTTAAAGCTGATTTTTACAACACAACTTCCATTTTCCTAGGACAATAGTTATACCTTTTCTTAATAGAGGTTTTCACAGATGTAAAATACACAAATATGTTTTTAATATTTTAAATGAATTTAGTGTTGGGGCATATACTCTCAACCTAGCTACGAAACTGGTTGGATAACCACACAACTTCCTTTTAGCATAGGACAATAGTAATACCTTTTGTTAATATAGCTTTTCACAAATGTAAAATACACACATATGTTTTTAATATTTTTCTATGTATTAAGTTACGTGGACATATGCTCTTGAGCTAACTACGAAGCCGGTGGGCTAACCACATGACATGGCTCTGTTGCCCGTGAGATGCAAAAGCATGTTGCGGTGATTGGTGCATACTTTAGTTAGCCCTCTACCACGCATAAAATCGTTCCCCATGAGATGTGCAAGCATGAGTTTTTGCGACTTTCATCAAGTCTTACATGCTCTCTACAGTCTCACCAGGTTTCGTGGCATGGAGATAATCATAGCATACATCACCAGGAAGGCTTTTGATTCCATTGAGAATAAGGCTTTATATATGGTGTTAAGGAGAATGGGTTTTCCTGAGTTATTTATCTCATGGGCTAAGAGCTTGCTTGAGACTAGCACATCTGCTTTTCTTGTGAATCGGGTGCCTGGGAGAAACTTCAGATGTAAGAGGGGAGTAAGGCAGGGGGATCCTTTGTCCCCTCTTTTGTTTGTTTTGGGGCAGAGCTCCTGCAATATATTGTTAATGATCTCAAAGATAAAGGGTTGCTACACCTACCTATTCTTGTTCATCAACAAGAATTTCTTGTTGTTCAGTATGCGGTTGACACTATTTTGGTTCTTCGGGCAGATCCCTCGCAGTTGGCAGTTCTCAAGAAGGTGTTGCATGATTTCTCTCCATCCACGGGTCTAGCAATTAATTTTCATAAGTCCTGCATGCTTCCTATTAATATTTTATATGACTGTGTGAAGTCTTTGGCTGAGGGTTTTGGGTGCATTGTGGGGTCCTTCCCCTTCACATACTTGGGTTTGCCGATGGGAACAACAAAACCAAAAATGGTGGAGTTTATGCCTTTGGGGGATAGGTTGGAGACATGTTTAACAGCCGGTTCATCTTTTTTGGCTTATGGAGGGAGGGTGCAGCTAATTGCATCTTGCTTGTCATCAATGCCTATTTTCTTTCTCTTCTCACTGGATACTCCAGAAGGGATTTCGAAACAAGTCAATAGGATTATTAGGCAATGTCTATGGAGGAAAAGGGGTGAGGAGTCTCCTGGTCATTCTTTGGCAGCCTAGGGGAGATGGTTTGCAAACCCAAGGATAAGTGGGGTTTAGGAATTATGGATTTCAGGAAACAGAATGAGGGGCTCTTGATGAAGCATCTGCATAAATTTTATAACAAACATGATACTCCTTGGGTGCAACTGGTCTGGCAATATTATTCTCATGAAATTTCTCATGTCTCCAAATTATGTGGCTCTTTCGGGTGGAAGGGTATTATGAAATTGGTTGATAAATATATTCCTCTCCGCAAAGTCACAATTGGTAATGGAGACACTTCTTTGATAACCTTTCAATGAGAGAGTTTTTATTGGCACCCAATAGAGTTGAGTTGTTTGAGCTACCTCTATCACAGCAAGCTTATCAAGAGTTCATGGATCTGGAGAGTATGCTGGCTCAGTTTCAGTTGCATGATGGTGTGGCTGATGTGTGGAATACAGTTTGGCCGAGAGGGGTGTTTACTTCTCAGTTATATTACAAACATTGTTTCAAATCTTTGCCTGAAGCGGGTATTTTTAAATGGATATGGAAGGTTAAGGTGATTTTGAGGATCAAGGTGTTTTCTTGCCTGTTGGTTAGTGATAGGCGTAACACCGGGATATGCTCAGAAGGAGGCATTGGAATGTTGCTGATGATCCTCGTTGTGTTCTTTGTCCGACTCATGTCATATAAGATTGGATACACCTGTTCTTTCAATGCAATTTTAGTGTCAGGATTTGGACGTATCTATAGATTGAATGGGATCCTGGTCCAACTTTTGAAGTAATTGTTTCAGCCGCAAGAAAGAAATTCAATAAGCCTTTCTTCTCTGAAGTGGTGATTTTGGCACTTTGGTATATTTGAAAACAGAAGAATGATGCTATTTTCCCGGGAGTTCCACCCTCTTTTAGGGGATGGAGGAGTCGTTTTATTTTAGAGATCTCTTTGCATAAGCATAGGGTGAAGGAGAAGCATGTCCAAACTTTGTCAAGATGGATTGACTCTCTCATTTGATTTTTTTATTTTTTTTTTGTAAATATGTGTACAATGTTTTTTTTTTGTTATAATAAAATACTGTGAGGCTCAAGCCTTACAGTCCTTGCTCAAAAAATGACATAGTAAAACTAACGACCACATGTTCGCATGTCCTTCTCGCTCTCTCTCAACCTGATCTTGTAGTTTGTCTGAAACTCGGATGCCAATTGAACATGGGTTAACCGGTATTTATATAGGATGGAGGAATGTAGTTTCACAATTATGTTGCGACCACCAATCTTTAGAGAATTCTAATTTTCCATGTTTGCTAGATATGCAAACTTTTTTCACCACGTGCCAATATTTAGAGGATATTAATTTTTCTACAGTTTTAAGAGTATTTTTAATTTCCCATATATTTTAGCTATGCATTGGTGTGAAGCTTTTAATCACAATATATATTCCGGTACATCTTGATTGCACCATAATTTCATACATCAATGCTTATATCTCGCTTTGTCCTAGTACATTAATGCACAACGCAATCATACACAAGGATAGAAAGAATGGTCGAAAATATAATATCATTAATATTGATACGGCGTGTGACTGAAATCAGCGCCGCACAAATTCGTCCGACCTTTCACGGTATAAGCAGCAACAATAACTTGCAAAATTCAGTAGTAGCAACAAGTAGCGGCAACAGAACAAACCAGCAGATTAGTTTACGAAAGACGCAAACCAATCTAAAAAACAAGCGCACCCCGCGCGGGAAGCACCTGGACGATCTTGAGCAGATCACGTAGCAACTGGAGTAGCTCTCCAATTCTAATGCTGGACACAAAATCCTCGATGGGATTTTCAACAGAAACTCAAAGAACTTGGCCGCCCCAACATCATGGCGTTTTCTGGTATTTCTTATCTCAAAACATTGTCTACCTTACATGAGGCGCAGCCTCCTTATTTATATAGTGCACGCAGGCACCTAGGGCTAAGCCCGATTCTAACTTCAGCTCGACAACTAATAAAAACGACCTGGACTCCTTTTGTTGGATCAGCGCAAGGCTAACCCAAAGCATGGCTTATAAAATAAGGCCTTGTCCTTTTACCTTTTACTAATAATAACTAGGACACCAACGTAGCTAGGAAAGTGTGAAAACAATGGCAAACTGGATTGGACTACCGAGACTTGTATAAGAAAATTCTCAGACTTGAACAGCAATCCGACCCACCATTATATATGTGCATGGAGTCCTGAACCTGGGCTCAACCTCATCGGAAGGTGTAATCTGAACAGGAACTGAACCTACCATCACATGAGCTAATTGTGACACATCCTTCTTGGCGTTACACACCGGAGTAGGTTGCACTTCTCTCTCTCGACGCCTAGCCGGAACCACGTACATTGCAGCCTTTACAGAATTATCATTAGCAGTGGACAGTGCCGCATCAAATATATACTCGTGGTGATACAACAACAAGGAGACATAGAAACCATGGCATCAAGCAAAGTAAGTTTTAGTAAGTTGGTCTAATTGAGGGGAGAGTACTAAAAACAGGAATATTTTCATTTGTCCTCGCACAATTTATTAGAAGTTTTTTATGCATTTTTTTAAAAAAAATCACATGTTAGTTATCTCTGCTTGTTTATGTTTTCTGAGGTAGAAACTTCTGTCCGATTAGTCTAGATTATATTGTGACAAATTCACAAAATTTGTGACAGTACATGAAATAGAATTCACAATGCAGCACAGAAGCACGGGCTTCATCCTTAAAAATAGAAATTTGAAATGTTATAATGTAAGGTACTAATTTATTGATTAAAATCCAATTTTTACAACACAACTTCCATTTTGCCTAGGATCACCGTTATGCCTTTTCTTAATAGAGGTTTTCACAAATGTGAAATACATAAATATATTTTAATATTTTTCAATGAATTTAGTGTCGGGGGTGTATGCTGTTGAGCTAGCTATGAAGCCGATGGGATAACCACATGACATTGCCCTCTTTCCCGCGAGATGCAGATGTGTGTTTCGGTTTTCGGGGCAGAGCCTTGCTAGCCCTCTTTCATTCAGTCGCTGCCAGCGAGATGCATAAGCACGTTGCAGCTAGATATACGGAGCTTCTTTTTGCCTAGAACGATAATGCTGCAGCGAGAGGTGCAAGCACGCAACTTCATTTTAGCCTAGAACGATAGTTATATATAGCTTTTCTTAATATAGCTTTTCACAAATGTAAAATACAAAAATATGTTTTTAATATTTTTCTATGTATTAAGGCTAGCAGGCTTATGCTCTTGAGCTAACTAACAAGCCGGTGGGCGCCCTATCGTGGGTCTGTTGCCTGTAAGATGCAGAAGCGTGTTGCGGTGATCAATGCATACTCTAGTTATCCCTCTACCGCGAATACAATCGGTGCCCATGAGATGTGCAAGAACGAGTTGTTTCCACTGCCATCAAGGCTAACATGATCTCTGCAGTCTCACCAGGTTTCGTGGCACGGAGATAAACATCGCATACATCATGGGCCTATTTTTTTGACACAAGTTACAGTAGGGAAAGGCTCCCTACGGTGCCATTTTCTATTAATAATGGGTATCAATCCAGGATTGCATCCCTTTCTTAAGACTAGGCTTAGCACTATGCATAGTAAGAGTAAAGGTGGCTTTAAATTTTCCAAAACATCTCTGGATATTGGGAAGATTCCCATTAAAAATAGCATCATTTCTTTGGTCCCAAATGCTCTAGCATCCAACAATCAGTATTTCCATAAAGAAGTCCAAGGATATCCTCTGTTTAACTTCATCTATCATTTCTTAAAGGTTCATATCCACATTCCATTATATACCAAGAGCCCACCAGAAGCTTTGACGGAAAGTGCACTCAAAGAAGAGGTGCATATTTGTTTATTTAGAGCAGGTATCACATAGGATGCAATCTGAGAACTCCACATAAAAATGTTTGTGCTTCATCATATTTTGTATTCAGTCTACCATTAAGCAGTAACCAGGAAAAGAATTTGTGTCTTGGAATACTACAAGCTTTCTATATTGCAGAGATGCAGTTTGGTGTTACATGACTTCCAATAAGTCATACAAAAAATAAGATCATGGGCCTATTGCTCAATGACACAGTAAAACTAACGACCACATGTTGGCATAGTATACAAAAAATAGATTCTACACGGAAGAATATGTTGAACATTCAAAAGTATTGAAACATTCCTAGGCTCTCTCAACTTGATATCGTAGTTTGTCTTAAAGTCAAATGCGAATTAAACATGGGTTAACCGGTATTTATATAGGATGGTTTGCACACAATTTTTTAGAGGAATGTAGTTACACAATAATGTCACGACCACTAATGTTTAGAGAATTTTAATTTTCCACATCAGTTAGATATGCAAACTTTTGTCACCACTTGCCAATATTTAGAAGATATTAATTTCACGTTATTTTAAAGTGTATTTTAATTTTCCATATCTTTTAGATATGCATTGGTGTGAAGCTTTTAATCGGAAATATTCTCTCTAATACACCTTAATTGTACCATAATTTCATATATCAAAGCTTATATCTCGCTTTGTCGTAGTATATTAATGCACATGAAAATCATACAGAAGGATAGGAAGAAGGAAATTGCTAGTTCTCAGCTAGCTGAGAACTAGTTTTGTGCTCAGTTAATTTATAAGCCATTGGATCCAGGATTTGTTAAGATACGTGCGAGCGTGCCTTTTTCTTCCTTGTTCGAGTTGGTTGCATGATGGACCATGCGCTTGAGTAGTACAAAGCGAGATATAAGACTACTCATAGTGGGAGTAACATAGCTAGTAACATCACACACTTTAAGGCATTTTGGTGACATGACATGACAATAAATGAAGAAAGAGAGTGAGGTGGTAACTAGCTATGTTGTCATAATATCACACGACAAGATGAGTCTACAATATAACATGCATGATACCATATATAAGTAACTATCCACTATGGAGGTAATAACATAGAATAGTAATATGCATCATGTTACTACTTTATGTTACTCCCCACTATGACTAGTCTAAGCATTGATGTATGAAATTATAGTGCAAGCAATACATATTGTAATATAAATTGCAATTAAAAGCTTTACAACAATGCATACCTAAAACATATGGAATATTAAAATACTCTTAAATTGTCATGAAATTAGTATCCTATAAATATTGGTACGTGGTGACAAAAGTTTGCATATCTAAGAGACATGGAAAATAAAATTCTCTGATGATTGGTGGTCACAACATAAGTGCGTATAACTACATTCCTCTAAAGATTTGTAATCACGACATAGGTCTGTAACTACATTCCTCTAAAAAAAAATGTCGTGCACACCATCCTATTTAAATACCGGTTAACCCATGTTCAATTCACATCCGAGTAAAGACAAACTACGAGATCAGATTGAGAGAGTGCAGGAAGGTTTCAACACCTTGGAATGTTCTACATATTCTTCAGAGTAGAATTTGTTTTTTGTATATTACGCCAACATGTGGTCCTTATACTATTTCATTGAGCAATAGGCCCGCGATGTATGTGATGCTTATCTCCATGCCACGAAACCTGGTGAGACTGCAGAGAGAATGTAAGCCTTGATGATAGTCGCAAAAACTCGTGCTAGCAAATCTCGTGGGCACCGATTGTATGCGTGGTAGAGGGCTAACTAGAGTATGCACCGATCACCGCAATATGATTCTGCATCTCACTGGCAACAAAGTCATGACACGTGGTTAGCCCACCGGCTTCGTAATTAGCTTAAGAGTATATTCCCGCGTACCTTAATTTATAGAAAAGTATTAAAACATATGTGTGTATTTTACATTTGTGAGAAGGTATATTAAGAAAAGGTATAACAATCGTCCTAGGCTAAAAGCAAGTTGCATGGTTATCCCACCGGCTTTCGTAGCTAGGTCAAGAGCGTATGCCCCCAACACTAAATTCATTGAAAAATATTAAAAAAAAACATATTTGTGTATTTTACATTTGTGAAAACCACTATTAAGAAAAGATATAACTATCATCGTAGCCAAAACGGAAGTTGTGTTGTAAAAATCGGCTTTATGTAAATAAATAAATACCGGTTAATACCCATTCAAATTGCATATTAGTTTACGACAAACCCCTAGGATTAGGTTGAGAGAGAGCATGCAGGTTTTGAACACCTTTGTAAGTTCTACGGATTCTTTCATGCAGATTTCAATTCTTTATATACTATGCCAACATGAGCTCGTTCTTTTGACCATGTCGTCAAGCAATAGACCCGCATTGAGTGCCATGTTTCTCTCTTCCACGACACCTGATGAAACTATAGAGATCTCTTTCTATTTTAAAGATGGAGCACGTACTTCTGTGATCCATTGCGAATTCTATTTTGTTTACTGTCACAAATTTTGTGAAGTTGTCACAATATAATCTTAACTAATCGTGCCAAATTTTCTACCTCAGAAAACAAGGAGATGTGAAAAACATGTGTAATTATCAAAAAATTGCATAAGATACTTCTCAGAATTTGCGCGAGGGCAAAGGAAAATATTCCTATTTTTAGTCTTCTCCCATCAATTAGGTAAACTTACTAAAACTTAGTTTGCTTCATGCCATGATTTCTATGTTTCCTTGTTGTTGTATCACCCCATGTATATATTAATTACATTATATCTTCGACCATTCTTTCTAGGGACCCTCTAATACTTAGTTGACAGAGAACTAGTTCTCAGTCAGCTGACGTCAGCCACCATTTTTTTTATCTTTTCCATTTAACTACCGATCGATAAGAGGAGCGCACGCGTATCGTAAATTATGTTGTTGTCACAATACACTGGCTGCCTTATTTTCTTTGACCAGTAGTATTATCATTGTGCATGTAACTTGACCGGCCCCATATTCTAGTCCATTGATGTCAGCTGCCTGTCACAGTTTAGAATGAATCACTATGGAAAACAAAATATTAGCACATTTCCGCATTTATAACGTAAGTTATAATTGGGTAAAACTTAGTTGCGACCACTTGCAACTAGAAAATATGAGGAAATTTTTTTAGTTGCCACTTCACTTGCAACAGGCAGGGCCGGTCCTGAGGTTTCGGGGGCCCGGGACGAAACTGGAATCTAAGGCCCCAACTACGGGTATAAATTCTTTTGCAAGATGAAAGCAACGATATTAATAATTTATTCTGAAACCACATAATTTGGTATATATTAGTATTCAAAGTCGTGCATCAAACACCATGCAAAAAAAAAAGAGTGGCTTATTTTTTTAACGGAGGGAGTATCTAGTAATGCATAATGTTACCTCAGAAATAGCTTAGTAGATCACACTGCACTTTCCATATTACTTGACGACATCGACATGTAAAAAAAATAGTAATTAGAAACAAGTGCAAAGATACAAAAATTACTAGATTAAGTCAACAAATTATATTGTATACTCCAAAATAATGAACACTTCATTGGTTATCAGTCATCCCTTCGAACCAACTAAAACACAATATTTATCATCATCAATCCAAAGAACAATCAACAATCATCATAAATTAGGTCATAGAATTAGGGCATAGAATAGACCACTTATATGTGAAGAATCGAAGAAATACATGTGGGTTGTGGCACCGTCGCGATGGACAAATTTCACTCCGTGCTTGTTCCGGCATTTCATTGCAGTCTCAGGTCGGGAGACAGCGAGGGCCGCCTCCCGTGAGCGGCAATTTCTAGGGTCAGGATGGAGTGTCGCGATTTCCACTTAGCAGCTAGCGTCCAAGGTACGTACCTACATACAGGTACCGATCTGATCTGGTGATGCAACAACCCTTCGTCTGGTCATGGTCTATGGGCCTCTCTTATTTCATGCGCTCATTTTCCTGCCTACAGGCCCTTGTACACATGTACCTCAAGACCAGTTAGTGCTACATGTAATGCATAGCCCAGAAAATGGGCCCCTAAATTTTCTGGGCCCAGGGCGGCCGCCCCGCGCGCCCTGCCCCAGGGCCGGGCCTGGCAACAGGACACAAGCTTAGTTGCAACCCAACTTATAACTAGAAAATATCTTAGTTATAACCCCACTTAAAGTTGGATAAAAACTCAGTTGCAACCGCACTTGCAACTTGGTAAAATCTCGATCAAAAGCTTAGTTGTAACTAAAAAAAATCAGTTGCACAATTTCACTTACAAATAGAAATCTCAGTTGCAACCCCACTTGTACTAGACATTTGTAACTGGACAAAATCTCAGTTGCAGCCCCACTTACAACTGGATAAAATCTCAGTCACAATTACATTTACAAATAAAAACCTCGGTTGCAACCTCATTTGCAACTGGACAAAATCTTAGTTGCAACCTTACTTGCAACTGCACAAAATCTCGGTCACAATTGTACTTACAAATAAAGATCCAAGTTGCAACTTCACTTGCAACTGGACAAAATCTCAGTTGCAACCTCACTTGTAACTGGACAAAATCTTATTTGCAAACCCACTTGCAACTAGATAAAATATATGTCACAATTTCACTTATAAATAAAAATCGTGGTTGCAACCCTACTTGCAACTGGACAAAATTTTGAGTTGCAACCTTACTTGCAAATGGATAAAATATCGGCCATAATTCCACTTACAAATAAAAATCTCGGTTGCAACTCCATTTGCAACTGGACAGAATCTCAGTTGTAACCCCACACACACAAAAAATCAGTTGCCACCAACTAGACAAAAGTTTAGTTGCTACCCCATTTGTAACTAGATAAAATCATAGCCACAACCTCACTTACAATAAAAATAAAATCAAATTATAAATAGTTTATGTAGGCATACGGCTTTATTGCGTGCGAAAAAAGCGATGGTAAAGATATTATTTCGTAAACGAGCACAACACGCTGATACTGTTTATAAACAGATAGCATTCTATAGTACATTAATGCACATGACAATCATACACAAGGATAGAAAGGATGGTCGAAAATATAATGTAATTAATTTATAATTGTGGTTATAAAACAACAAGGACGCATAGAAAGCATGGCATCAAGCAAAGTAAGTTTTAGTAAGTTGATCTAGTTGAGGGGAGAATTAAAAGCAGGAATATTTTCCTTTGTCCTTGCGCAATTTATGAAAAGTTTCTTATTCATTTTTTGAAAATGACACATGTTGATCATGTCTTCTTGTTTTCTAAGGCAGAAACTTCTACGCGATTAGTCAAGATTATATTGTGACAACTTCACGAAATTTGGGATATTAGGTAAACTATAGAATTCATAATGCAGCACAGAAGCGCATGCTCCATCCTTAAAAATAGAAATTTGAAATGTTAAAATGTGAGATACTAATTTATTGATTAAAAACCAATTTTTACAACACAACTTCCGTTTTGCCTAGGACCAAAGTTATACATTTTCTTAATAGAGGTTTTTAGAAATGTGAAATACACAAATATATTTTTAATATGTTTCAATGAATTTACTGTCAGGGGCGTATGCTGTTGAGCTAGCAACAAAGCCGATGGGCTAACCACATGGCATGGCTCTCTTCCCCACGAGATACAGATGCGTGTTTCGGTTTTCCTGGCAGGGGCTCGCTAGCCCTCTTTCATTGAGTCACTGCCAGTGAGAGGCGCAAGCACGCTGCAGCTAGAGATACTGAGCTTTTTGCGACTGTGTCATCAAGTTTGACGTGCTCTCTATAGTGTCATCAGGTGTCATGGCATAGAGAGAAGCATGGTACTCATCGCTGGTCTATTGCTCGACGACGTGGTAAACCGAACGAGGTCATGTTGGCATAATATACAAAGAAGGAGAATCTGCATGGAAGGATCTGTAGTACTTATAAAGGTCTTCAAAACCTGTGTGCCCTCTCTCAACCTGATCCTAGTGATTTGTCTTAAACTAAGATGCCATTTGAACTGGGTTATCCGGTATTTATATACAGTAGAATGGTCTACACGCCATTTTATAGAGGAATGTAGCTAGTTAGCTAGAGAATCTACTGGGTTGGATAGTCACAACTTACAAGGCGCGCTATAGAAACATGTGTTGCTCTCATATCCAATTTGAATAGGAATAGTAGAATTTATAGGCAAAGTTAATTCCACCTTGTTCATATGTGAGATTGCGAATTAGAGACTTTAATTAATCACCAATTAAAGACTTACAAGGCGACTCGCCAATCTTCTGTGTATGTGCATATGGAGCAGCTGAGAAGCGACAAATCAGAGAAAAAAATAAGTAAAACTAATTTAGCAACCAGGAGGACATTTCATGACCCACAACGAACCCAACCCATGAAAACAAAAATACACGGAGAATGAGATACAGACTTGAAACCAAAATGAAAATCTAAAGGCCAAAAAACAGAGCCACCACACCAACAAAAGCCAAGTTCACGGCCGCTTCGCCGCGCTCCCTGCCCGACCACCCGCCGGCGCTGTCTTCCAGCGGCTGCCCCCCGCCGTTCAGCAGCTGGTTCTGCTGCTGGCCGAACACGCCTTGCCCCTGCCCGAACGGGAGCCTGCCATGCCCGCCACTGATCGGCGCCACCGCGCCCGGCACTAGCGGAGGCGAAGCCCCCAGGGGCACATGGTGCGGGTGCGGCGTGCCGGCAGGCGGTGGCATGAATGCCATGCCGCTGTCTCCACCCGATGAAGCTGGTGGCGTGGCGATGCCCGCGCCGGGCGGTGGCACGAACGGGGGCGTCTGAGGTGGGACAAATGCGGTTGGAGGAGCTGGAGGAGGTGAGGAGTACATAGGCACTTCCGGCGTCTCGGGGATCGGGATCGGGTACGTGTCCGCCGGCGGAGGAGGCAGGGGAAGGTCTGGCCAGTAGGTCGACGGGTCAGCCGGGGGCGGCGGCGGTGGCATCGGCAGGTCAGGCAAGTCGGTCGAACCCTCGTCGTCAGCTGGCGGTGATAGAATGTGTATACCAGTATTGTACGTATATGTACTAGGTCGGTTAGGTTTCTTGTATACCAAGATAGATCTCACCTACCGTCATGTATATCTTGTAACTCAAGGCTATTAGCCTATATATATGAACACGCCGGCCCTCATTAGGAGCTGTGCGATCCAATCTATTTCATCTACTTCCTAATTCTTTCATGGTATCAGAGCTACAATCCTAGGCAAATCGCTTCCGCATCCTCCTCGTCGCCGGCATGACTTCTCCGGCCTCCTCCCCCGCTGACACCTCGAGCGCGATCATCGACGCCTCGTCCGCGGGAACTGACGGATCTTCAGCACTGTCGGTCATGGCTGGCCTCTCTGGCTCGCCATCGTTCATGGCGGGACTCGCCTCCTCATCAGCTGGCGCCGCCATCATCTCCCCACGCGACCTCGCGGCCTCCATCACCATCAAGCTTACCGGTGAGAATTACCTGTATTGGCATGCGCAGGTTGCTCCTCTCCTCCGAAGCTTTGGGCTCATGGGCTACGTCGACGGATCTGAGCCCTGCCCCGCCGACATGATCACGGTGGACGTCTCCGGCAAGCCCGTGCAGCAGCTCAACCCCGACGCCCAGAGGTGGGCCAAGCAAGATCAAGCCATCCTCTCCGCCTTTGTGTCATCCATGACGGAGGGGGTGGTCGGCATGGTCCTGTTCGCCGCCACCGCTCATGAGGCGTGGGACACGCTCGCCGGCGCCTTCGCGTCCACGTCGATCGCTCGCGCCAATGGGATCCGCACTCAGATGCAAGATCTCAAGAAGAAGGACATGCCCGTGAGCACCTACTTCCATCGCATGAAGACCCTCGCCGACACGCTTGCCTCCATCGGGCAGCCTCTTCGGAACGAGGAGTTCGTCTCCTACATCCTTTCCGGGCTCGACAGCGACTACGACGCGCTGTACGAGGTCGTCAACGCCAGGACGACGCCGATCTCCATCAGGGATCTCTACGCTCAGCTTCAGTCCACTGAGCATCGCAACGCCGCTCGTCGGGCGGAGAACATCGCCAACAACTACTCCGCCCACGCTACTGCCTTTGGCCGTGGCGGTCGCGGCGGCTTCCGCCCTCCTGCTCCCTCGCCCTTTGCCCAGACCCCGGCTTGGTCTGCGCCTCCCTTCTCAACTGGGGGCAGCAACGCTGGTGGTGGCGGGCGCGGCAACGGTGGTGGCCGTGGCAATGGTGGCGGCCGTGGTGGCCCGCCCGGGAACGGCGGCGGCTATTCTGGCAACAGCGGCAACAACGGTGGAGGTCGCCTCATGTGCCAGCTGTGTGGCGCGGCGGGTCACACTGCATCCCGCTGCTACAAGCGCTTCATGCGCGACTTCCTTGGCGTCAACAATGATGGCGCGGGCACGGAAAAGCAGCTTGCCATGGCCATGGCGGCCGCTCAAGGTGGACACGGTGAAACCACGTCCTATCACGTGGACCCCGCCTGGTATGCTGACTCGGGTGCGACGCATCACCTCACTGCCGAGCTAGAGAAGCTCACCACCAAGGAACCCTATCAAGGCCACGATCAAGTTCATGCCGCCAATGGCATAGGTATGAATATCCATAATATTGGTCATGCATTGATTCCTACTTCCGCATCTAGGCCATTGCATTTAAATCATGTGCTTCATGTTCCACAAGTCACTCGTAACTTACTTTCAATGAGTAAACTTACCCTTGATAATCCTGTTTTCGTGGAACTTCACCCATATGATCTTTTTGTAAAGGACCGAGTCACGCGGGAAATTCTTCTTAGAGGTCGGTGCCGTGGTGGTCTCTACTCCATTAATGCTCCCATCATCAAGCAAGCTCTCAGCGCCATCCGAGGGTCCAAGGACAAGTGGCATTGTCGTCTAGGCCATCCTGCATTACAAGTCGTTCAGCACATCCTCCATAAGCATGAGTTGCCATTAGAGTCTAGTTCCAATAAATCGAGTGTGTGATGCTCGTCAACAAGGCAAAAGTCATCAATTACCATTTTCTTTATCCACTCATGTAATCAAAGCTCCTTTAGAGCTTATTCATTCAGATGTTTGGGGTCCTGCTAAAACCTCTATTAGTGGTCATAAATTCTATGTGAGCTTTATTGATGCCTATAGTCGATTTACTTGGCTTTATCTTCTTAAACATAAGTCTGAGGTGTTTGATGTGTTTATTCAGTTCCAAAAACATGTTGAACGTCTCCTTGACCGCAAGATTATTAATGTTCAAACTGATTGGGGAGGTGAGTATGAAAAACTCCATCCTTTCTTTCAGAACCTAGGCATCTCCCATCGTGTTTCATGCCCTCATACACATCAACAGAATGGCACTGCTGAACGCAAACATCGACACATTGTTGAAACTGGTCTTACATTGCTTGCTCATGCATCTCTTCCTTTACATTTTTGGAGTGATGCCTTCTCCACTGCTTGTTTTCTTATTAACAGGCTTCCTAGTCGTACTATAAATATGACTACACCTCTCGAGCGCCTTCTTCATGAGACACCGGACTATACCTTTTTTAAGGTGTTTGGCTGTGCTTGTTGGCCTCATCTTCGCCCATACAACAGTCATAAGCTTGAGTTCCGATCTAAAAAGTGCGTGTTCTTAGGCTATAGCTCCTTGCATAAAGGCTATAAGTGTCTCCATGTTCCCTCAAATAGAGTGTATATCTCTAGAGATGTCGTTTTTGACGAGACCTGTTTTCCCTTTGCTAATATGCCATTATCATCATCATCACCACCCACAGAAGCATCCTTATTTTCTGCAGACCAATTTATGGATATTGCCTATGCACCGCCTTTGCATGCTAATCATGGTGCAGGAATTGGTCGAGCAGCTCGTCTTGAGCTCCTCACCCCGGAGACGCCTGAGTACGTCGATCGCACCACCTCGGTGACCCCTGCTGCGTGCATGGATCATGCAGCCTCGGGCCCTGTGTCATCTGGGGATCGAGCTGACCTCCCCGAGCCCAGCTCACCTGTGGCCCATCACGAGGCTGCGACGCCCCCGCACTCGCCTGTGCGTGCTTCCACGTCCCCGCTCGCTGGGCCGGCCCTCGACTCGCCGTCGCCTGCTGCCTCGGCCCAGCCTTCTTCACCGCCACCCGAGCCTTCTACCGCATCAGACTCAGCCTCTGGGCCCTCTCTGCCTACGTCATCTCGGGCCGGCCCAGTTACTCGACTTCGTCATGGCATTGTGCAGCCTAAACAACGGTCTGATGGTACTGTAGCGTGGACTGCAACCTGTCTGTCTGCTGATGCTACGGCTGTTCCTCGCGACTTTCGTCTGGCTCTACAGATTCCTCACTGGAGAACTGCTATGGAGGAAGAATATTCTGCTCTCCTCCGCAATGGTACCTGGCAGCTTGTCCCTCCTGAGCCTGGTATCAACCTCATTGATTCTCGGTGGGTTTTCAAAGTTAAGTTGCACGCGGATGGTTCGATTGAGCGATACAAGGCTCGTCTCGTGGCTAAAGGCTTTAAGCAGCGTTTTGGACAGGATTATGATGAGACTTTTAGTCCGGTTGTTAAACCGGCTACTATTCGGCTATTGCTGTCTCTTGCTCTTGCTCGTGGTTGGCATCTTCGTCAGTTGGACATTCAGAATGCATTCCTTCATGGCTATCTAGAAGAGCAGGTCTTTATGAAGCAGCCTCCTGGGTTTACTGATCCTGACAAGCCTCATCATCATTGTCGGTTGATCAAATCTCTTTATGGTCTCAAACAGGCACCTCGTGCTTGGCATGCACGTCTCAGTTCTGTTCTTGGATCACTTGGATTTGCACCGTCTGCTGCTGACTCCTCGTTGTTCATTCTCCATGGAGCTACGCTGACAGTATACTTGCTTGTTTATGTCGACGATATTATTGTCGTCAGCTCTACTGCTTCAGCCATTCCCCGATTGATTGCTCAGCTTCGCTCCGAG
The DNA here is from genome assembly GCF_022539505.1 of Lolium rigidum. Lineage (NCBI taxonomy): Eukaryota > Viridiplantae > Streptophyta > Magnoliopsida > Poales > Poaceae > Lolium > Lolium rigidum. The sequence goes on along the minus strand of NC_061512.1, from coordinate 245,726,098 downwards.
TTCTCTGTTAAGGACCTTGGCACTCTTCACTATTTCTTGGGCATCGAAGTTGATAGTCGCACCCATGGTTCTCTCATTCTTCGCCAGCGCAAGTACTCTCTTGATTTGCTTGCTCGTGCTGGTATGCTCAAGTGTAGTCCTGCACATACACCTATGGCTGCGTCTGATCGTCTTTCGGCTTTTGATGGTGATGTTCTCTCGGCTGAGGAGGCTACGAGGTACCGCAGTATTGTTGGAGGGCTTCAGTATCTCACCATCACTCGACCTGACTTGTCCTTTGTTGTCAACAAGGTCTGTCAATACCTTCATGAGCCCCGCAGTTCTCATTGGTCCGCTGTCAAACGGATCCTTCGCTATGTGCGTTACACTCTTGATGGTGGTCTCCGGTTCCGGTCTTCTCCCTCGACCCTGCTTTCTGCATTTTCTGATGCTGATTGGGCTGGCAGTGCAGATGACCGGCGATCAACCGGGGGATATGCTATATTCTATGGAGGTAATTTGATCGCCTGGAGTGCTCGGAAGCAAGCTACTGTCTCTCGTTCTAGTACGGAGTCTGAGTACAAAGCTCTTGCTAATGCTACAGCCGAGCTTATTTGGGTTCAGTCACTGCTCCGGGAACTACGCATTCAGCAGGCATGTCCTCCTGTGTTGTGGTGTGATAACCTTGGTGCCACGTATCTGTCCTCTAATCCTGTATTTCATGCACGGACAAAGCATATTGAGGTGGATTTTCACTTTGTTCGTGAGCGAGTCTCTCGGAAGCAACTCCAGATTCGGTTCATTTCCTCCAAGGATCAGATTGCGGATATTTTCACTAAACCATTAGCCTTACCCTTGTATGAGCATTGTAAGCACAATCTCAACCTTGTTCAGCCGGTTGAGATTGAGGGAGGGTGATAGAATGTGTATACCAGTATTGTACGTATATGTACTAGGTCGGTTAGGTTTCTTGTATACCAAGATAGATCTCACCTACCGTCATGTATATCTTGTAACTCAAGGCTATTAGCCTATATATATGAACACGCCGGCCCTCATTAGGAGCTGTGCGATCCAATCTATTTCATCTACTTCCTAATTCTTTCAGGCGGGGGCGGCGGCGGTGGCAGCGGCAGGTCAGGCAAGTCGGTCGAACCCTCGTCGTCAGCTGGCGGGGGCGGCGGAGGAGGCAGCATCTGGTCCGGCTCCGTGTCAAACGGCGGCGCCGTCTGGTCTCCGAAACTGAAGTCCGAGCCCCAAGGACTGGCAAGAGCCGACGTGACCGCCGGCGGCGTCAGAAGCTTCGCCCCGGTGGTGGCCTTCGGCGGCGGGAGCACGTCGACAGTTGAGGCCGACGATGACACCGGCAAGGGCGCCCCGCACCTCTGCCCCGCCCACGGCTCGTCCCGCGTCCTCCACACCGTGACGCCGTCCCTGCTGACGATTCTCATGTCGCCCGCGCCGTCGAGACTGACCATCTCGGGGTCTGAATCCACGGCGGTGTCCCACAGGGAACGGCCGCCGGCGAAGAGCTCGAGCCCAACCGGCGAGAAGGCCAGGTCGCACGTGTCGGCGCCGCTCACTGGCGTGCACTCCGACTCCCACACGCTGCTGGTCCCGCCGCCACCGCCCTGCTGCTGGACGACCTCGACGTAGCACACGTCCCCGACATTGTCCACGGTGGTGGCGCGGCGGAGGTAAGCAGCGAAGGACCCGGAGGGCGACGCGAGGAAAGGCAGCCCCTCCAGGTCGCTCTGGTCATCAGCATCGGCGTCAGCAAATGCCGCAGGTGCGGCGCTGGCGATGATCTGCTGCTCGGTGGTCCTTGAGATGTAGCTGGAGGAGACGGCCACGGCGCCGCAGGAGAACCGCAGCAAGAGTAGCAGCACGACAGCAGGGTAAGAGGAAGCCATGGTCACTGAGATTATGTGAGGAGCTTGGCAATGGAAGGTGCAGGTTTTTAATGGAGGCAGAAGCGGGTTTGGTGCAAGCCTAGTTTGTTTCTGGAGCAACTCCAGTGTGTAGTGGTAGTAGGAGAAAGGTGTGTGTTGCATGGAGTTGGAGGGCATGCATCTTAATCTAGTTTAGGATATGATTTCAATTAGAGCTGATAGGTTGACTCAGATGGACCTTTTCTCTCTATGTGTTCACCTGTTCCAATAGTTAGGATATTATTAGGTGCATTCGAGATCTATAACCTGCAGTCACTTTGAGAAATTAAACCAGCGAAGAATTCAGGATACATTAGTGGCATGATTTGTCATCACTGGATTACACATCATCCCTAGACTGAGAGGATTAGGTCATCAAACCTACTCTGCTGTTCAAAGAAACTACTACAGAATACTTTCTACTTTAAATCAGCAGATGATCACATTGTTTGTACTAGAAAAGAAAGAAACTTGATATATGGATGGATTTAAAAAAAAAACCTTAGCAACATATTCCGCTACACTGAAGTTCAGAAAACAGACCTGTGAACTCAAACCACGACTGGGAGTACTACATCCAACATGCAACCAGACATATACCTCACAATGAAACCATCACGAAATGTTTCACATATATGTGGCTCTGTGAGATTTGCTCACAGAAACCAATCAGGCAGGCGACAAAGGCAGAACATAGTCGCCAGAAAAAAGAAAAAGAAGGTGCACAACTACTATATGTCAATATCCAAGTACCTGCTATTTTCAAGAAAAAATTCAAGAGCATACAGGTATTAGAGTTTACAGTTCAGGAAGGTAACTGTTGCAGACAACACATAGACTTTTGAAAATATTGCATTAGCAAAGCTGCAATATTTGTTACATAAATCCAAAGTAGAAGTGCTTGAGTTCTCGAATTATGACACATCCTGCTACTAACTTTAATCTCCATGGATTGTGTAACGCTCCCACTTCTTAGTCGGGTCATAGATCTGCAACAAAATACAAATGGTTATTTTATTGCATAAACGAAATTGTTGAAAATCAAGCAACTTATTTTTCAATAGATCATCCTAAAATGCAGGGAAAGATTAAAAAAATAAGTCAGTGCCAAACCTCCCATCTTGAGGCCGGGAATATATGCTTGTTTTTCTCATACCAATGTCTCTCTACAACCTTCCCTGCATGAGACTAAAATCATAAAAAATGAGATTAGACATCTAGATTCTGGAATGCGGCATGTGGACACCACAAATAGAAGAGATTGGTGAGTCACCTCATCCTTCTCTTTTGTTGCATCGGCGATGGTCCGCACATCCTCATGAACATCAAAGTGGAAAAGCTGGAAAATAAATCAGTGTCAACGAATAACTCAACTCTTAGCCATGAAGGTTTTATCTAGAAACCCCCACAAAAAACCTTGTCTGGATGAATAGGGACTAGATTTCTCCGATTTATTTCTATATTACAATCTCACCATCGACATTCTTAAGTGACACTTAACTAAACGAAACAGCACATAAGATAATACTGCTCTTAGATGATATGTGATAGTAGTGAGCAGTTATTATAAAACGATGAGCAAGTATACCTGTTTACATATATAGTAAATGTCATAAATCTAGGGCAAGCTCTAAAAGAATCAACATGTTCAAGGAAAGAAAGAAAAATCAAGGAGTCGTGAAGGAATAAGGATTTACCGGTCCACTCTTGCCCCTTGCTTTATTAACAATTAACTCGTAGAAGCTGTGTTGCTGTCAATTCAAAATAACAAAAAAATCAGAACAGGATAAAACATAGTATTAAAAGAAATGCAATTTACTGGGGAACAAACTTAAACATAACATACATGTGGGATAATGAGATCTTCCTTCACATAAAGTAGGTTCTCAACTGATGTTGTCCGTACTTCACGGAACTCAGGGGCAAGCTGCTGTTGGACAGCCCTTAAGAATTCTCCAATAGAGTCACCTTTGCGGGCCTGGGAATGTAAGGGTTCATTGAAATGTACAGTTCACATCTGTACAACAATTAAAAGAGGAACAATTTTGCCTGGTGTTAGAAATGCACCTGAATAGCTCTCCTGTGACCAGTACCATCCCAGTAACTGTAAGTGATTGAAAGAGGTTCATCTGAAATAGGGATATTACTTAATCAGTTCTGATGCAAGAATTATCCAAAAGAGAAAGATACATATTATTAGATTAATTCATTAGGTGAAATCAGCATGTGGCAATACTTTTGACCAGTTCTTGCTCACGCGACCACTGCATCTTCAAGCGTTCTCGCTCTGCCTGTTCCTCTGCCTCCCTCTCTCTGATGGATCATTCTTAGCAAACAGCTTGCAGGTTAAACAAAGCTTGGAAACGAGAATTAACACTCCAAGTAAAAACTCATAAACTGAAAGACATACCTGTCAGGTAGAAAACTTGTCTCAACTGTAGGATCCTTCCCAAGTTGTTTCTTTTGAGTTTCTTCTGTAATGCATAACGAGAGTAATGTTCATATTGCCATTATAGTACAATAATAATAAAATATCTAAGATAATTCAAAAGTAGTTCAAAGGGTCCGGTCATACAAGAACATATATCAGGCCACTATGAGCACACACAATGAGATTGTAAATCAACAGAACAACATAATGATTTGTAGCCCTTGCCAGGAACTGGTCATTTGCTTTATCTTATTTAGATTCAGTTATTTCCAATATTCCATTCAAGGTCATCTACACAGAACTTTCTGTGCAAGATTCAAAAACATGACAACAAGAAAGTAATGTTGAAACCTACTGTGGAATCAATCAAACGATTGTCTTGCCTTGGCCTAAACTCACCGCACTCCTATTACAAAGTGTTGCTAAACAAAAGGACTAACTATCATTTGACAACTACGCACAGCATTAATTTGTGACTGGAAGAGAACTAGATACAAAGAAATAATAGATGTCTACTACTAAATGAAATTCATCAACAATGTTACTACATGAAAGGAAGGCAAAAATCAGATGCCAAAAATGCAAGCACCAATCTTGGATCACAAAGTAGATAAACACTAAAACAAAGGAACTAAATAGTGAATATGATACGCACCGGATGACCTATTATAAAAACTTAAAATATATATACTCCCTCCGTCCCAAAATCCGCCTAAGAATTAGTTAAAAGTCAAATCTTACTGACTTTGACTAAATATTTAGGAAAAAATATCTACATCTACAATATTGAATGGACACATTAAGAAAATATACACTATTGATATTGATTCAGTATTGTAATTGTTCATATTTTTGTGTATAAACTTGGTCAAAGTTAGAAAACATTGACTTTTGAATAATCCTTAGATGCCTTATATTTTGGGAAGGAGGGAGTAGTTCAGTATTCATATACTATTTAAGCCAACAAAACATGAGTGAACATAAAACAGGCTAAGGGATCATACGGTTCTCAAACTCATCATCGTCACTTCCGTTCTCAATTTCGTCAAAGAAAGACAAACGTGGATCTCCCCTCACTCTCCTCTTTTTCCTTTTCTGCATTTGCAGTTCTTCTTCTCTGAAACCAGCAATACAATACTTAAATTGGTACAAGGAAACAATTAAAGAAATTTCTGATTCTGCGAGGCTAGGATTTAAACTCACTCTTGCTGCAATTTTAGAAGCTTCTCTTTCTCTTCCTCCTCAATTTTAGTTCTTATGTTAACCCTCTGCTCAGGCACGCAAGTGACAAGTTAGATGATAAAATTTTGCATTGTCAATGGAAATCTAAGCAATTTTACATAAACAGTATGTCTATTACCTTCTCAACATACTGCTCCCTTGTAACAAGACCAACGGTTTCTTTCTTGAATGCAGTCTCAAGAATCTGAAAATCGCAACTCTTAGTGTTAGCTTGTAAAATACAGCTCCACGGTATACACATTTATACAGAAAACTCGCAAAAAAAACTGATATAATTTAGTATCAAGTGAAGAAGACAGTGACACTTGAAATTAAAATACATTTTCATAGATACTGCTAGTTCTGGGTATTCTAAGCGATTCATACAAGTACACAAGTGCCAAAGCCCAACATCATAAAAATCCCGTACAAGGAGTAAGGCTTTATCGACTTCTCATCAAATCCAGGTATCTTTAGCTCAAAAGAAAAAAAATCAAATCCAGGTATCCAAGAAAGCACTTCCAAGCAACTGTAAGGAATCACCCAAACAACAATACGACATCCATAAGTTCCCACATATCCTATGAGCTCGCGTTTTCTGAGTGCACTTATCCAAGTAAAGGTAACTATGTCGTGGCAATGAGCCAATCACATAGATAATGCTCCAACATCAAAATTAACAGCTTAAATTAGGGTTTCCAACTCATGCCCAAGCACACCACAGGTGTCTCTATTAGTCTATCAAGTATCTAAGTCCAACACCACATACATGCTAGTAAGCCAATCAACGAGAAAATAAACCAAGATTTGGGTCGCCAGCCAAATCTATTTGGGGATGATGTTGCGACGATGTTACCTCGGAGGTGCTGGAGCCGAACTGGAGGAGTCCGGGCTGGCCGTCGGCGTTCTTGCTCTTGAGCTCCTCGATCTTCCGTCGCTCCGCCTCGCGCTGCTTCTCCAGCCGCCGGATCTTCACCGCGTCCTGCGCGGTGCCCACGTACCCGTCGCCGAACCCCGACATCCTCCCCTCCTCGGCTTGCCCCCTATCCCTCCTCAGCAGACGACAGGCCGACTATATTGCGGCGGAGCGCCGCGGCAATCCGACGGAGAGTGGAGGCGGCGGCCGGCAGGGGGTACAACGCGATCCGCCGGGCTGTTAGTTCGGACCAGAATTTGGAGCCAGGCTCGGACGGAAAACCTGATTTAGGGCGTGATATAGCGAAATCCTATACATCGCTATGGAGGATCTCTTGGGCCAAGGCCCAGTATCACACCAACAGCTACTCGCTTTTTTCGGGTTCCATTCATGTTGGTTCTTTTACGGTTTTATTTGGTTCTTCGTTTTTTTCATTTTATTTCCTTTTTACTGAATAAACCAAACATTTTTTTAAATTCGAATATTTTTGAAATATCAAAAAAAAATTCTGAACATTTTTTTAATTTGAACAATTTTCTTAATTTGATTACTTTTTGTTTAAATAGCAATTTTTAAAATTCAAATTTTGTTTTGTCTTGAAATTTGCTCGGTTTTGAAGTTATGATCAGTTTCGAATTTTGCTCGAATTCAAATTTGTTCTATTTTGAAACTTGCTAAGTTTTGAAATTTCCTCGAATTCAAAAAAAAATTGTAATTTTCTCAGCTTTGAATTTCTGTTCAGTTTCAAAATTTTGTTTCGAATTCAATTTTTTTGTTCTATTTTGAAATTTTCTCAGTTTTCGGAATTTGTTCAAATTTGAAAAAAAAAGGTGCAACGCTTGGTAGGAAGAGATTCGAACTCAAGTCACTCGACCGGTCAAGCGGAGCTGCAACCACTGCATTGTTGCTCGTATGTTGTAGCACAACAACAGAGAAAGCTTCTTCTTATTTTTCGGTGAGCGAATGAACTAGTGGGCCGGCCCAGCAGGAAGCAGTGCGTGCGGCGGTTAATCCCGCACGCACTGAAGCGGCCTATAGGCGTGCCCCGTGAATTGTGGGCGCACCAATAGAACGCTCAGTAACGTGGCGGAATAAGCATCGCCTAAACGCGATTCCGGGTGGGCTGGCCCATTAACATGTTCGCTAGCTGAAAAGAAATAGTACCACATTGTTTTATAGATATACATGATCCAAGGTGTAGCCCCACTGGTTCCAACACAATTTCAGTTAGTGCAGAAGCGAACTTGTATTTTTAGAATATGAGAAAATTTGAATCTGAACAAATTTAGAATGTGAGCAAAAAAAAAATTAAACAAATTTCGAATCTGAGCAAAATTTCAAATCCCTAATATGAGCAAAACATTATTTTGAACAAATTTAAATATGAGAAAATTTTAATTTTAAACAAATTTTGAATCTGAGAAAAAATAATTTTGAACAAAATTTGAATCTGAGAAAAAAATAATTTTAAGAAATTTTGAATCTAAGAAAAATTTAAATTTCAACAAATTTTCAAAAACGAGCAATTATTAAAACCGACCGAAACCAAACATATGTCCATAAACCGGGCAGACGAAAAAAACCAAACAAATTCAAACTAGAACCTTCTAAAATTTCATAAAACCGGAAAAAACACCACCTGTGTTTATAACGGGCCACAGCCCAATAACTTTCGCTCCCAAGCGATGCTTATTAGCCCATATTAATAAGCAATGAATAGGTTTTCTCGTGATTGGTTGCCAACTGTCTCGCGTGAGTTATGCCAATAATTGGTTATTTAGTAGCTTAGACGGAAAAAAGATTCCCTCCATAACACGATTCTTAAAGTAGCCTAGATGTAGGAAAATTTTGGCCCAATGAGAACGCTCGGTTCGGCCATTTTTCCGTAGCCAAGCGCTAGCAAGCGCAGGGTGAGAATGTTGCATGCGTCGGGAAGGGCGGGAGACACCCCGACGCCTCGAGAAGGCGCGCCATAATTCCCCTCACCGACTACTCTCCCCTCTCACTCTCGCCCGTTCTCACTTGCCCTCTCCACTCCCTTCTCTCTTCCATCGCCACCTCTTCTTCTCCCGGTTCAAGCTTTGCTCGGCAACGACATCCATGGGGTAAGACCCTAATACAAGCTTTTAGGCCTGATTGTTCATAGATCTACGGTTATTTGATGTCAACCTTAGCTTTACCTATTTAAGAATCAAGGACACCCTTTGAACTAAAGTATTAGGAGATAAGTCATTTCATCTTGGAGTGGTGATATAACCAAATATCAAATGGAATAAGACTATATCCATGAATTGATAAAGTAAAGTAGTGACTAATCCAACTAAGTTATCCAGGTAGAGACTTAACATTTTCATACCAATGAGATCTTGTGAGTTCACCATAAATCATAGAATAATCCATTTCTATTTAAGAGAGTTCAAGCTATGGTGTTACACTCAAATTAGTTGAGCCAACACTTGATCTTGAGGGGAGAGAACTATCTATATACCCATAAGATTATATTATCATTCCTTGAGAGTAACTCTAAGTTATTATCTCATGCATTTATATGGGATATAAACTATTGAGGCAACCATAGCCATGTCCATCCAAGAAAATATAAAATAAGTACTATACCCTAGTTGATCAGGACAATACTTGATATTAGAGATGAGAACCCCATTTCATTAGAAATACTTTAGGAAGCCAAACCCTTGATCATCACATCTTAGTAATGATCATAAACCCTTAGGTCCAGAATGAGTGTGATGAGAGGAAGACAATGAGGAGAAGTTAGTAAAGAATAAGATGATCATGTCTAATGCATGATCATGCTTTGGAGATATATAATTACTAGTTAAACCTTAGTAGGTTCAACAGAGATGATCCACCACATGAAATCATAGGGATATCAGTAGCAACCCTAAAACCATTTCTAATATCATAAGTAGAGGAGTAATGGCATTGTACTAAAACCTTGCCTAGCCAAGTACTTGTGACAACTCTAGTAGTATTTAGACACAAGCACCCTATCAATAGTGAGGGGGAACTAAACCCTAGCCAATTCAATATGGTGATAATTCATGCCTATAACCTAGGCCTATATCTCAATCATAGTTTGTGCATCACTTGGACGTGTTGGAGATATGCCCAAGAGGCAATAATAAAATGGTTATTATTATATCTTTATGTTTATGATAAATGTTTGCATCCCATGCTATAATTGTATTAACTGAAACATTGATACATGTGAGTTATGTAAACAACAAGGAGTCTGTAGTAAGCCTCTTGTATAACTAGAGCTTGTTGATTAATAGATGATCATGGTTTCGTGATCATGAACATTGGATGTTGTTAATAACAAAGTTATGTCATTGGGTGAATGATATAATGGACATACACCCAAATAAGCGTAGCATAAGATCAAGTCATTAAGTTCATCTTGCTATAAGATTTCGATACATAGTTACCTAGTCCTTCGACCATGAGATCATGTAAATCACTTACACCGGAAGGATGCTTTGATTACATCAAACGCCATTGCGTAAATGAGTGGTTATAAAGATGGGATTGAGTATTCGGAAAGTGTGAGTTGAGGCATATGGATCAAGAGTGGGATTTGTCCATCCTGATGACGGATAGATATACTCTGGGCCCTCTCGGTGAAATCGTCTAATTAGTTTGCAAGCATGTGACTGGGTCACAAGAGATGACATACCACGGTACGAGTAAAGAGTACTTGTCGATAACGATGTTGAACTAGGTATGGAGATACCGATGATCGAACCTCGGACAAGTAAAGTATCGCGTGACAAAGGGAATCGATATCGTATGTTAATGGTTCAATCGATCACTAAGTTATCTCTGAATGTGTGGGAGCCATTATGGATCTCCAGGTCCCTCTATTGGTTATCGATCGGAGAGGAGTCTCGATCATGTCCGTATAGTTCACGAACCGTAGGGTGACGCGCTTAAGGTTCGATGTTGTATAGTAGCTTCGGAATATGAGATGGAGACCGAATGTTGTTCGGAGTCTCGGATGGGATCCAGGACATCACGAGGAGGTCCGGAATGGTCCGGAGAATAAGATTCATATAAGGGAAGTTGACTTCTAGGTTTCGGAAAAGTTCGGGATTTTTCCGGTGGAAGACTGGGAAGGTTCTAGAAGGTTTCGGGGGGTCCACCAATGGGCCCACGACCCTAGGAGGGCCAACATGGGCCGAGGGGGTGCAGCCTAGCCTTAATGGGCTAGGGGCACATGCCCCTCAAGGCCCAACTCGGCCAGCCCACTAGGGTTCCCCAAAACCCTAAGGTGGATCAACTTGGGGGGAAGAAAACTCCCCCCCTCTTGGCCGCCGGCCCTAGATCTGTTTAGGGCGTGGGGGGGCCACCCCAAGCCGACCTCCCCCCTATATAAAGAGGGGAAGGGGCAGGGGGTGCACACCCTTGAAACCCTAGCCCTGGCGCCCCCCCTCTCTCCGCCACTACACATCTGCTCCGGCTTGGCGAAGCCCTGCAGATTTTCTCCTCCACCACCACCACCACGCTGTCGTGCTGCTGGGATTCCGAGGAGAGCTACCACACCTCCGCTGCCCGCTGGAACGGGGAGAGGAAGGACTTCATCGACACCGTACGCGCGACCGAGTACGGAAGTGCTGCCGGATTGCAGCACAGGACGATCGACTACATCAACAACGAGATCTAATCTCGTAGGTTTTGGAATCTTCGAGGGTTAGTCTCACATACATCTCGTTGCTTCGATCTTCATTCATTATTAATAATTATCTTAATTATTAATCCTTTAAAAATAATAAAAAGATTAGTTCATTATTATCTTCTCAATTCAAAGTTATTAGTAACTTAAACTTGATCACCAAGTAATTACCTTAAGACTTGCATGTCAAATAGGAAAAACCCTAACCCTATTAAATAAAACTATAGTCTTATCATTTCATGTGAAAAACCTAAAACCCTAATTCTCAGTTATGAACCAAACCTTAACTCTATTATTTTATGTGAAACCTAATTTGCTTCTAAACCTAAACCCTAGGTTATAACATGTGATCATGTTACTTTCTTTTCATTCATAGATATATAGTTAGCAACTAAATGCATGTCCATGTCCACATAAAATATAGGAGCCCTAACACTAATAAATTAGTATTTTATGTTCTCATCCAAATAAAACCAAATGATCAAGTAGGATCAACCAAGTGAAAACCCTAGTTCCTATCACCAAAAGCCATCATCTTTAATTATCCTTATTTAGCATCACATCATAGTGATGAACTTTAATAGCAACCATGCCCAATATTTTGCAATACATAACCATATTCCACTAAACCCTACAAGTACTTCATAATTATGAACTATCCTATTTAGAAATCAACTATTCCTTACTTAGTAGATCCAATAGCAAACCTTAGACAACCTCAGCCTTAATTGAAATACTTCTTATTACTTAAGAAATATGTTCTTCAAAAGTTATTCTTTTAAAGAAAATAAAGAGTATTCATCAACTATGTCAAATAGGACCTATAAACAATAGCCAGCTACTACCAATAAATTATACCCACCTTGATAGCAACCATTTATAATTAATTACTTAAGATGCTTATACTTAAGTAAAACCATACAAGCCCTAGTGGCTGATGAATCCAACCTTGTTCTGATCCATCTAATCCTTAACCAAGAAACTAGTTTGGAACCCATAGTAAACCATAGAACTCAATTATCATACTTGTTCTTTATTAAGGAACATGTTCTTCAGAAGTTATTCTTTTGAAGTATATGATAAGTAATCATTAACCATGTCATATAGTACTAAAACTGACAACTGTCAGTACATGTTAGGATTATACCAAATGCTTTTGTTGTGTGCTAGTAATATTATTGTTGTGATGTATTGCACTACTTTTTTATGATACCAAGTAATCAACCCTTAATAAGAACCTTGTTTGTGAACCATCTCTAAAAGTGCAACACACATTGAACTAATCATTACAACTCACTAATCTTAAACCATCGGGGTTAGGTCACGCTTAGAGCGATTGCATCTCATACTTATGCATTATTGCATCCTTGCCAATCTTTTAAACATCGTCCTTACCAGACGATGATGCTATTTCATAATTTGGAGTTATTGCGTATCGAAGAACTTGCCTGCATAATCTTGCAGTCAAGAAAGGCAAGTTCATCGCTTTCTCATGTCACTTTGAGTATTTTTACCAAATTACTTGCAAAGTACTATACTTATCACTCTTGCATGAAAAGCAAAAATACTATTTTCATAACAATGAATATGACTATGTGGTGGGCAATGGAACCATGGTATGAGTATGGTGGAGGTTCCATTGCAATGGGTTTATATCCATCTAGGATTAACAACAAATGTCGTCCAGTGATTCTTGTGCCGTAAGACCCGTGTTAACCATAAGATCTAGAGTGGGATGGAGTAGTCAGTTGTGTTTCTCCCTCTCGATGCGCTTACCGTAGCAGTTGTGTCTTGCGAGAACAACCGGAGGGTGGGGATCCCATTCTAATTCCCCACGATAATGCGTTCTATGATGGGTTGCAACGACCGGCGAATGTATCATGGTCGTGGATCCTGATAGTAGTCGAGGTCGGATGCTATCCAATGGATACGCTGACCGGCGAGGACCCAAGGGCAGAACTACAACATAGGGTGGGTGTTCGAGGTCGCAGAGGAACACAATGATTGGCTAGAACCTTATACCTGGCCCCATACCAAGGAAGTGTGGACAAGCTCATCACTTGGTTGAGCAACAAGGTTAAGATCTCTTATGGGTAAAGCAACACACCTCTGCAAAGTGTATCAAATCGTGACCTGTCACTCCCTGTTCTGGGTTTTGGAACTGCAAACCTGGCCGGAAAGGAACTCCATGAAGTTCTAGACACCCGGTGAAGGCTGACGGACATAGCTCTTCAGAATAAAAGCAACATTTTGAAGAAATGTTTACAAAAACTTGCATTGCCTATGACTTTCTGGTCTATGGCTGTAGCTAGTGCATTAAACACAGCTTTCCTATAATGAACTTTTTGAGTCCGCTCGTACTTATCCCTCTTTAAATCCCCTGCATAGATATGGAGGCATCGAAGGAGGATCTACAGTGCAACTCGAAGACTGAGGAGTCAACAACTACTTCAAGAGACAAGATTCTGCCAGACGAGTCAAACACCACATCTACCATGGAGTAAACCTAGATTAGCATAGAATGGATCTAGCTCCCTAAACCTAGCTCCTAATTAGCTAGAATCCAGTCATAGCCTCTATAGCTAGTCAAATCCTCTATAGATAGAGTTCCTGATAAGATTAGACTACAAGTCATTCTTCTGGAGTTTATTTGCAGTTCTACCTCATTGTAAAGTAGGAGGCTATGTTGATCTTCTGTAAAAAGTCGGAGTTGTAATTCTATAGACATGCCTTGGACCCGCATATGTTTCTGTTGTACCACTCTGAGGGATGTAATACTAGTGGAACGGTATTTCATTGGTGTTATGTCGATGACTTGCATGCTACACCATGCACTGGTATGTTGGGTCACCACAAAGACTCCATTGTGGGTATGGTGGTGTGTTTCTGGTTGCTTGCAAGGGCCGCCGCGCGCGCCATGTTTGGCGGCTTGGGGAATCATGCCGCTGCTTGGGTGGTGCCTCGTGCGGCGCCTTCCCTCGAACACTCCCCGACAACAAAAGGTGTCAGGTTCGTCTCTCGATCAAGAATTCATGTTGTTCAGCATGCCAGTGCCGAGGCTGGACGACCCTCCACGAAGCACCGCGTTGGCTGCACCTGGTAGGAACTTGCGCCCTTGGTAGCTAACGATGTTGAACCCAGTCGGATGTCCAAGCAGGGCAGCTCTGGTGCCTACAGCTGTCGAAGTATGTTGTAGAGGCCAGGGTCGAGGCCGATTGGTTGTTTGCGTGGCAAAATTGCATTGCCCACGAGTAACCCATTGTGGCGACCGGGGTAAGTGCCAGCGGGCTATCCGTGCGGTGTGTCTTCATTGCCCATAAGAAGTGGAATTTATGAGTGTTTGCCGGCCAGTGTTGAACCCGACGGCGACTCTCCATTTCCTGTGTCGAGGACGGTAGGCGTAAACCATCCGCGTTTGTACATAAGTGATGCGGCTAGAGCTGCCGATAACGTAGCCTACCTGCCTTCCGAATGACAATTCTTCGTTGCCTGTGATGGAACTTGAGATGGGGAAATGTATATGATCCAAGTATATAGCTTTTGGTGAAAAGGGAAATGAAAATATGGTCTGTGAATTCAAATAAAAATATGTTCTTCAGGAAGACTTGAGGAAAATTATTTGATAATGTCATCACATCGTATGATTTTTCATGGTAGAAGTTGACAACTGTATATATTCTAAAATAGAAAGAAATGTTTTTTCCATTTATCTCCTTATGTTGATAACATTTTTATTACATCAAATGAGTTTGAAACCCTGTTGCAAGTCAAATCATGGTTGTCATCTAAATTTGACAAGAAGTATATGGGGGATGCTTCCTACGTGTTGGGAGTGTAAATACATAGGGATAGAAAAAATAGAATATTGGGCCTGATTCAAACGGAATATCTAAATAATGCACTTAGGAACCTCTATGAAATAAAGCATTTTGATTACTATACATATATTTAAGTGAATTAAACACGGTGAAAAAATGTGTTATAGAAATTCCGAGAAAGGAAGTTAATGAGAAATATGCCTTCTTCATTTGTATTGCGTTTGTTGATGCATGGTATGTTATTTATTAGACCTAATATGTACTATGAAGTCAGAATTCTTCCTCGATATACAACAAAACATGGAATAACTCAACGAAAGCAAATGAAGAATGGTCAACACTGGAAAAGGAATAATGGTTAGTGGAAAGCTACATCAATTTAAACACTGGTACGATTTAATTGCTTCGCTTAGTTTGGTCTTGTCCATCATGTAATTCTTCTAATGACATGATCCCGTTGTCAATTTGCTACACATGTCTATGGTTAGAAAACCTTAACCATTATTAACAAAAGAACTAGTCTATTAGAGGCTTACTAGAGCCACCGTGTTATTTACAAACCACACAAGTATTAGAGGTTTCGCCTAACACAATTCTAGCATGGATTATAAAAATTTGTCATGAATACTAAAATATTGTAATAATTTTATTATTATTTTCTATACGGTACATTTTCAACAAAATCTAGGTCGGTCAGCTAGGAGTGCGTTGTGCTGGGCAATTTTTGCATGCATCGGGAAGCAGCAGCGAGAGGCAGGCGATGGGCAGCTGGGGGCCTCCTAATGCGAGAACGAGCGTAGTAATGCATGGTCAGTCAGCACATTCAACATTAAATAAAAGGAAAATTGACAAAATTCTCAGCGCGGGTGGTTTATGCATAAAAATGATTACACGGTGCCAATGAGCAGGAATGGGATCTAGTTGTACTCTTACACAAAATACATCACACGTTTCATAATAGTCAGAAAGTGCATCGCCAAGTTTCTTAATAAATCATAACAATAACAATACATGTTGCATAATCGTAAGAAAATGGATTACAGGTTTCATAAATCAAAACAAAATTCACCACCAAGGTTCACAACCACAAAATGATACAACATAAGGTTTAGAATAATAACATGGTACAACAAGAATTTAATTAAGAGTTCACGATTCAAATAGGTAATGAAATTGAGCAACTTGTTATGGTAGAAAAAACTAGTAAATTATTCTCGATGTCGATGGAAAAGCAGGCTGTGGTTGGCGCGGAAGGACAGGTACACTGCATCTACTTGGCTACTCAAATAGCTCATGGCTGGTTGTTGCTACCGCAACCTGGTTTGTTGCCACCGTCATCTAGCCTCCGATGATTTGTTGTGTAAAAATGGAAACATAGTTGGTTAGTACTCACGATGGAGCGGCCCATGTATCGGTGGTCGTAGAAATAGAGAACTGAGGGTTACCAGTGAGGGCCTCCGCGCGAGCCCTGTCATACTGCGTGTTGATCATTTTCTTGTTGTGCGCCCTAGGCCCCTAGTAAGGTCTGCCCTTGCAACCGGTACCCGGGCGGCGCCATGCTCTGCGCCTACGCTCTCCATTGTTGGTATGGTGGTGTGTCGCTAATTACCTGCTAGAGCCGCCGCACGCGCCATGTTTGGTGGCATGAGGAACCATGCCGCTGCTTGGGAGGTGCCTCGTGCGGCGCCATCCCTCAAAGACTCCCCGACATCAACGGTGTAAGGTTCATCTTCCTATCTAGAATTCATGTTGTGCAGTGTGCCAGCGCCGAGGCTGGTCAGCCCTACGCGAAGCGCCGCTTTGGCGGCGCCTCGAAGGAACGCGCGCCCTTGGTAGCTAACGATGTTATAGCCAGTCGGATGTCCAAGCAGCGCAGCTCTGGTGCCTGCGAGCTGCCGAAGTGCATGGTAGAGGCCGGGGTCGAGGCTGATTGGTTGTATGCGTGGCAAAACTGCATTGCCCGTGAGAAGCCTGTTGTGGCGACCGCTGTAAGTGCTAGCAGGCTGTCCGTGCGGCGCGACTCCATTGCCCATGAGAAGCGGAAGAGTGTTTTGCTGGCCGGCGTTGAGGCCGACGGCATGTCCAGCGGCACGGCTCCATTGACCTTGTCGAGGCCGGTAGGCGTAGACCATCTGAGGTGTACAGAAGTGGTGCGGCTTGAGCTGCCAAAAACGTTGCCTAGATGCCTTCTGAATGACAACTCTCCGCTGGCTGTGATGGAACTTGAGATGAGGAAATATATATGATTCAACTAGATAGCTTTGTTGAAAAGGGAAATGAAAGGATGATCTGTAAATTAAACAAATCAATATATGATCTGAAGGACGACTTGAGCATAATTGTTTGATAATGTCATCAGATCGTATGATTTTTCATTATAGAAGTTGACCACTGTATATATTCTGAAATAGAAGAAAATGTTTTTTATTCTATCTCTTTATGTTCATGACATTTTATTGCATCAAAGAATTTGAAACCCCGTTGAAAGTCAAATCATGGTTGTCATCTAAATTTGACATGAATTATATGGAGGAAGCTTCCTAGGTGCTGGGAGTGGAAATACATAGAGATAGGAAAAATACAATATTGGGCTTGTCCTAAAAGGAATATCTAAATAATGCACATAAGAAACTTTCTATGGAATAAACCAATCTGATTACTATGCCTATATTGAAGTAAATTAAACTCACTGAGGAAATGTGTTCAAAATCCCGAGAACGGAATTTAATGAGCAATATTCCCTATTTATCTATGTTGGGTTCTTTGATGTTTGGCATGTTATTTATTAGACTTGATATGTAATATGATGTGGGAACTTTTTGACGATATCAAAAGAAACATGGAATAACTCAATGAAAGCAAATGAAGAATGATTAACGTTGTAAAAGGAATAGTGGTTACTGGAAATAGCAAGTTCAACATGCGATGTAGCTAGGCGCACCCGTTTATTAAAAAATTGTAAAATAATACCATTTGAAAGTTTCAAAAAAATTGAAATAAAATTTTGCATGTACATATTATCTTGATACTTACTCTTGCAAATTCTCAAGGAAAAATATAATTGTATGTGCCCTACATTAAAATAATAAAATGTGCAAATAATACTATAGGGATAATCACGCAATCCAATCACCATATTCCGTGATAATCAGGCATCCCACATGAAATCTGGAATAACACAATGAAAACAAATGAAAAATGCTTACCGCTTAAAAGGAATAGTGGTTAGTGGAAGTAGCTAGTTCAACATGGGTGTAGGCGCATCCGTTTATTCAAAACATGAAAAAATGCCATTTAGAAGTTTCAACACATTGAAATATAATTTTGCATGTAAATATTATCTTGATACTTATTCGGGCCAATTCTGAAGGAAAAATATAACTGTATTTGATTTGTATATACATAATGATTGGATTTGTACCACATATGGTCATAGGTTTACTTTAGAATTGGCACGAGTAACTATCAAGATAATATGTACATGCACAAATTTATTACAAGTTTTTCTGAAACTTTTAGAGGGCATTTTTTGAATTTTTTAAAAAACAGGTGCGCCTATTACAAGAAGTAGTGGTTACCACCTATATTTTAATGATGATAACCTTTAGCTCTAGGGTTTTACTTACATGTGTTGGAAATTAAATTTTGATGATCGAAAGTCTATGTTTGGTTACATGCTTAAGATGGTAGGAGAATCAATCTCATGGATAAGAAAAATGCAATACTTTGTTCAATTATCTTCAATGGAAGAAAAACTTATATATTGTGGCGTCTAAAACTGTTAAGGAGGGAGTTTCGCTGAACAAATTTCTTACGTCTCTAGGTGTTGTGAAAAATGCGGCCAATCTAGTCACCATATTCCGTGATAACCAGGCAGTGATCAAGGTCTCTAAATATCTGAAGTTTCAAAGCAAAATTAAACATATTGGCAAAGTATCACTATCGTGATGTTATAAATCAGTTAAAAAGAGTTTATTTAGAATTCTTTCCTAGTGCAGACATGGTGGTTGTGCTAACTAAACATCCTAGTCGAGAAACTTTATGTAACATGTCTATGATATATTAATCTTTGTGTTTGGAACTAAATGTCGTAGCCAAGTGGGAGATGTAGGAAATATTAATTTCGTGCGGAAATTTAATTAGGCTCCTGGGTGCATATACTCCCTCTACGAAAAAAATCAAAGTGTCAAAACAATTTGACCAAATATTCTATACGCAAATATCACCACAATATATGTGTGTTCGACAAGTTTCGTGAAAACCCTATATATTTTTAAGCCTATATAAAAAGAATAAATTTTACCTTCTGGAAAGTGTTATTTTTAGCACTAAATTTTGTCTTTTTTACACACGCCACACGACAAGTTGATTTTCATAAAACAACTTTGTAGGCAAGTAGCACCTGAAGATGTATGTGCCATATTTTGTTTTCAGTTTTTTTTTGACATTTTAAAATATGTATAAGCCACATTTCAAAATAAAGGAAGCATATGCTCCATGAGGCAAAACATGACTCCCTAATTTGTGTGTCTCGCAACATTATGATTCATATTGCATTATTTTCTCCTTGAATTATACTCAGTAAGGAAATTACCTTTGATAGAATATTGATTACCTCAAATGGAATTAATTTAAGGAAGCATCTACAATATATTACAGTAATATCAAAATGTTAGAATTATGTGTCATTCTTATCTATTTATAGCACACGCACATTTATATTGGAATAACCAAGTTGTTCATGGGTTGGCTCCATGAATTGTTAAATCTTGCTTATCTAATTTATTGATCGGATTTGGCAACATGTTTGTGTCTGGAAATTTGTAGATAAATTGAACTCCTTGTATGCTACTAACGATCGTGGTTGGTTTAGATAATTAGGAGTCTTGGCTTAATGAAACAATCAACCTATTTGCAATTTAACAGTATAACTCCAACACGAATTAAAATTATATAAATAGTCTCTAACCATTGGCATCAATTGATCATTGTGAGCACCACCATGAAAAGGATCGAGAAACAAGGGCTACACTTTATTGGTATTGGAATCTTACACAAAATAATACATCACAAGTTTCATAGTCATAACAAAGTACATCTTAAGTTTTATAATAAGTCATAATAAATACAACACATGTTTCATAATCATGAGGAAATACATCACATGGTTCTTAATTCATGATGGAGCCAGATTCAATTAGTAGCATTCCGCCTCGGCTGGGCTATCGGCAACATGATACACACATAACTGGTGTGGCCAACTCTAGGCGGTGAATTCAAGGTTGGTCTTTTTTTTTCGAGAGCACGCGCAAAGCGTATCTTATCTTTATAGAAGAGAGAGCAAAACAAACTACAAGATCAGCACCAAGGTACTGCGAACACACACACACCTCCCTCCCTCCGCCTAGGCCTACTCTCTCGCTATATCTAGCCTCCCTCCTCTCTTGGCCTTCTCCCACATGTGGAAAACCTCTCTGATCTGTATCACCATTTGGTCCACCGTCTTGTGCTCCCTCTCATTAGCGAACGCCCTCCTGGTTACACACACAAGGTTGGTCATGAGTGTGCGGTACTGAGATATTTTGGTGTGCGGAAGGAAGCGGTAGGCGGTGGATAGCTAGAGCCCTCCTGGCGTAGGAATCGAGTCGCCTAGTGCATGGTGGGTCAGCCCAGTCAACATTAAATGAAAAGGTAAATCAACAAAAACAAAAGCGCTTCGCGAGGATGCTTCGCCAAGAAAAATGATCGCACACGGTCAGTCGCTAGGAATCTGGTTGGACTCTTACGGAAAATACATCACAAATTTCATAGTAGAAACAAAGTACAACACAATTTGCATAATAATACAAAACAAATACAAAAATATGTTGCACAATCATAAGGAAAGACATCACATGTCTCATAAATTATAACAAATTCAGCACCAATAATTCATAAGTTAGCCAGATTCATTCGACAACGTTCTCATTGCCTCGGCCGGGGAGGAGCTAACTCCTGCTGTCGGTGGCATCATGCATGCAAGGCTGGTGTGGCAAGATGTAGGCAGGGAAATTTGATGCGATTCGTGGAGTATACAACAAAAAATCCTACGAGATTCAAATAAAACCAAAATCCAATCTAGAAAGAGCCAAGATCTAATCTAAGAATTCCCAAGCAACATTATATCTACATACCCTTGTAGACCGCAAGCGGGAGCATATTTAACGTGGTCGATGTAGTCGTTTCCTCCACGATCCAATCCGATCAGCACTGCAACGAGCGACGTCTCTGAGTTATGCACATGTGCAGCACAACAACTCTCCTCCTTCTTGATCCAGCAAGTATAGGTGGATATGTAGATGGGATCTACATGCCAACAGCGCAATGGCAGTGGAGGCTATGTTGGATAAATCCATGAGGGCTTCACCAAGCTGATGCGAAGGACATGGGAGAGGAGGGGGGATGGGGTCCAGGGTTTTGGTTTGCAACACCACAACCCTCCTCTCTCTCTTTATATAGGTTGAGGGGTCGACCAAGGCGCTAGCCTTGCCTCCTAAGAAGTTTGGTGGCCCCTTAGAGGCAAAACTTACCCCTAAGTTTCCTCCCTAAATTATAGCGATTTCGCCTTATCCCTCTGGTGCCCCATTTCCATGGTTTGGTTGGGCACCTAGCCCAAGTGGGCCTGGTCCACCACCAATCCAGCCCATGTGGTCCTTCCGGAACAAGTGTGCTAGGACCCCTGCCACCTTCTAGAAGATTCCCGATACGATACCGGAAAAATCTTACACTTTTCCGGAACCCTAAAATCAACTTGCCTTATATGAATTTCATTCTCCGGACCATCCCGAAGCTCTTTATAATGTCCTAGAATCCATCTGAGAATCTAATAATATTCGGTATCATGGTTATGAATATCCCATTACTACCCTAGCGATGTTGATCGTTAAGTGTGTGATCCAATTGGATCGAGAATATGTGGATGTGATCGAGACACCTCTCCGATCAATAATCAATAGAGGTAGCTAGATGACATAATGATTACCACACATTCAACAAAGATATTTAATCGGTTGAACCATGATACGTCTCCGACGTATCGATAATTTCTTATGTTCCATGCCACATTATTGATGATATCTACATGTTTTATGCATACTTTATGTCATTATTATGCGTTTTCCGGAACTAACCTATTGACGAGATGCCAAAGTGCCAGTTGCTATTTTCTGCTGTTTTTGGTTTCAGAAATCCTAGTAAGGAAATATTCTCGGAATTGGATGAAATCAACGCCCAGGGTCCTATTTTTCCACGAAGCTTCCAGAAGTCCGAAGGGGAAACGAAGTGGGGCCATGAGGTGGGGACACAGTAGGGCGGCGCGGCCCAAGCCCTGGCCGCGCCGGCCTAGTGTGTGGTCCCACCAGGACTCCACCGACCTTGCCCTTCCGCCTACTTAAAGCCTCCGTCGCGAAAACCCTATCACGTTCGACGAAACCAGAGAAAACCTTCCAGAGCCGCCGCCATCGCGAAGCCAAGATCTGGGGGACAGGAGTCTCTGTTCCAGCACACCGCCGGGACGGGGAAGTGCCCCCGGAAGGCTTCTCCATCGACACCACCGCCATCTTCATCAACGCTCGCTGTCTCCCATGAGGAGGGAGTAGTTCTCCATCGAGGCTCGGGGCTGTACCGGTAGCTATGTGGTTCGTTATGTGATCAATGTTGAGAGTGTCCACTAGTGAAAGTATGATCCCTAGGCCTTGTTCCTAAATATCGCTATCGCTGCTTGTTTACTTGTTTTACTCGCATTTATACCGCTCGCAATATTACTACCATCAATCGCACGCCAGACAAGCACTTTTCCGGCGCTCGTACTACTCGCTCATATTCATTCATACCACTTGTATTTCACTATCTCTTCGCCGAACTAGTGCACCTATTAGGTGTGTTGGGGACACAAGAGACTTCTTGTATCGTGATTGCGAGGGTTGCATGAGAGGGATATCTTTGACCTCTTCCTCCCTGAGTTCGATAAACCTTGGGTGATCCACTTAAGGGAAACTTGCTGTTGTTCTACAAATCTCTGCTCTTGGAGGCCCAACACTGTCTACAAAAATAGAAGCACCCGTAGACATCAAGCTATTTTCTGGCGCCGTTGCCGGGGAGGAAAGGTAAAAGACACTCATACTCCGGTCCCAGGTAACTAAGTACTTTTCTGTTGCCGTTGTGCGTGTGCTCGAAGCTATTTCCTTTAGATCCTGCAATTGCATCTTTTTGTTTCTTGTTTACACTAGTTAGGCATAATGGACAACAATGAGCTTCTTATTCTATTTCCTGATTTAAGACATGGATGGTTTGATGCGAAAATTAAAAAACCTATGGAACATATTAGTATGAACGCTTTGAACACCATTGTTGCTAATAATATGGAAAATTCTAAGCTTGGGGAAGCTGGCTTTGATGAGCATGATATTTTTAGTCCCCCAAGCATTGAGGAGAAAATTTACTTTGATGATACTTTGCCTCCTATTTATGATGATTATAATGATATTGATCTTTTAGTACCGCCTGTTATGGAGGATAAATTTGATTATGATTACAATATGCCTCCTATATTTGATGATGAGAATAATAATGATAGCTACTTTGTTGAATTTGCTCCCACTACAACTAATAAAATTGATTATGCTTATGTGGAGAGTAATAATTTTATGCATGAGACTCATGATAAGAATGCCTTATGTGATAGTTATATTGTTAAGTTTGCTCATGATGCCACTGGATATTATTATGAGAGAGGAAAATATGGTTGTAGAAATTTTCATGTTACTAAAACACCTCTCTATGTGCTGAAATTTTTGAAGCTACACTTGTTTTATCTTCCTATGCTTGTTACTTTGCTCTTCATGAACTTGTTTATTTACAAGATTCCTATGCATAGGAAGCATGTTAGACTTAAATGTGTTTTGAATTTGCTTTTTGATGCTCTCTTTTGCTTCAACTCTTATTTCTTGCGAGTGCATCATTAAAACTGCTGAGCCCATCTTAATGGCTATAAAGAAAGAACTTGTTGGGAGATAACCCATGTGTTTATTTTACTACAGTACTTTTGTTTTATATTTGAGTCTTGGAAGTTGTTTACTACTGTAGCAACCTCTCCTTATCTTTATTTTATTGCATTGTTGTGCCAAGTAAAGTCTTTGATAGTAGGGTTGATACTAGATTTGGATTACTGCACAGAAACAGATTTCTGTCTGTCACGAATCTGGGCAGAATTCTCTGTAGGTAACTCAGAAAAATCTGCCAATTTACGTGCGTGATCCTCAGATATGTACGCAACTTTCATTCAATTTGGGCATTTTCATCTGAGCAAGTCTTGTGCCACTTTAAAATTCGTCTTTACGGACTGTTCTGTTTTGACAGATTCTGCCTTTTATTTTGCATTGCCTCTTTTGCTATGTGGGATGGATTTCTTTGTTCAATTAACTTCCAGTAGCTTTGGGCAATGTCCAGAAGTGTTAAGAATGATTGTGTTATCTCTGAACATGTGAATTTTTGATTATGCACTAACCCTCTAATGAGTTTGTTTCGAGTTTGGTGTGGAGGAAGTTTTCAAGGGTCAAGAGAGGAGGATGATATACTATGATCAAGAAGAGTGAAAAGTCTAAGCTTGGGGATGCCCCGGTGGTTCATCCCTGCATATTTCAAGAAGACTGAAGCATCTAAGCTTGGGGATGCCCAAGGCATCCCCTTCTTCATCGACAACTTATCAGGTTTCTTCTCTTGAAACTATATTTTTATTCAGTCACATCTTATGTGCTTTGCTTGGAGCGTCGGTTTGTTTTTGTTTGAATAAAATGGATCCTAGCATTCATTGTGTGGGAGAGAGACACGCTCCGCTGTTGCATATGGACAAATATGTCCTTAGGCTTTACTCATAGTATTCATGGCGAAGGTTGAATCTTCTTCGTTAAATTGTTATATGGTTGGAATCGGGAAATGCTACATGTAGTAATTCTAAAATGTCTTGAATAATTTGATACTTGGCAATTGTTGTGCTCATGTTTAAGCTCTTGCATCATATACTTTGCACCCATTAATGAAGAAATACATAGAGCTTGCTAAAATTTGGTTTAAATAATTGGTCTCTCTAAGGTCTAGATAATTTCTAGTATTGAGTTTTGAACAACAAGGAAGACGGTGTAGAGTCTTATAATGTTTACAATATGTCTTTTATGTGAGTTTTGCTGCACCGGTTCATCCTTGTGTTTGTTTCAAATAAACCTTGCTAGCCTAAACCTTGTATCAAGAGGGAATACTTCTCATGCATCCAAAATCCTTGAGCCAACCACTATGCCATTTGTGTCCACCATACCTACCTACTACATGGTATTTCTCCGCCATTCCAAAGTAAATTGCTTGAGTGCTACCTTTAAATAATTCAAAACTTATCACCTCTGATTTGTGTCAATGTTTTATAGCTCATGAGGAAGTATGTGGTGTTTATCTTTCATTCTTGTTGGGCAACTTTCACCAATGGACTAGTGGCTTCATCCGCTTATCCAATAATTTTGCAAAAAGAGCTGGCGCGAGGTTCCCAGCACCCAATTAATCAACCTTCATTAATAATTCTCTTCACATGTTTTGCTCGATTCATCGAGTAAGCAACTTAATTTTGCAAATAGACACTCCTTCATGGTATGTGAATGTTGGAAGGCACCCGAGGATTCGGTTAGCCATGGCTTGTGTAAGCAAAAGGTTGGGAGGAGTGTCATCCATAAATAAAACTAAAATACATGTGTAAACAAAAGAGAAGAGGGATGATCTACCTTGCTGGTAGAGATAACGTCCTTCATGGGAGCCGCTCTTTGAAGGTTTGTCCGGCAAGGGGTTAGAGTGCCCACTACCATTCGTTGACAACAACAAACACCTCTCAAAATTTTACTTTTATGCTCTCTTTATGTTTTCAAAACCAAAGCTCTAGCACAAATATAGCAATCAATGCTTCCCTCTGCGAAGGGCCATTCTTTTACCTTTTATGTTGAGTCAGTTCACCTATCTCTCTCCACCTCAAGAAGCAAACACTTGTGTGAACTGTGTATTGATTCCTACATACTTGCATATTGCACTTGTTATATTACTTTACATTGACACTATCCATGAGATATACATGTTATAAGTTGAAAGCAACCGCTGAAACTTAATCTTCCTTTGTGTTGCTTCAATACCTTTACTTTGATTTATTGCTTTATGAGTTAACTCTTATGCAAGACTTATTGATGCTTGTCTTGAAGTACTATTCATGAAAAGTCTTTGCTTTATGATTCATTTGTTTACTCATGTCATTACCATTGTTTTGATCGCTGCATTCATTACATATGCTTACAATAGTATGATCAAGGTTATGATGGCATGTCACTCCAGAAATTATCTTTGTTATCGTTTACCTGCTCGGGACGAGCGAGAACTAAGCTTGGGGATGCCGATACGTCTCCGACGTATCGATAATTTCTTATGTTCCATGCCACATTATTGATGATATCTACATGTTTTATGCATACTTTATGTCATTATTATGCGTTTTCCGGAACTAACCTATTGACGAGATGCCGAAGTGCCGCTTGATGTTTTCTGCTGTTTTTGGTTTCGTAAATCCTAGTAAGGAAATATTCTCGGAATTGGACGAAATCAACGCCCGTGGTCCTATTTTTCCACGAAGCTTCCGAAGTCCGAAGGGGAAACGAAGTGGGGCCACGAGGTGGGGACACAGAGGGCGGCGCGGCCCAAGCCCCGGCCGCGCCGGCCTAGTGTGTGGTCCCACCAGGACTCCACCGACCTTGCCCTTCCGCCTACTTAAAGCCTCCGTCGCGAAAACCCTATCACGTTCGACGAAACCAGAGAAAACCTTCCAGAGCCGCCGCCATCGCGAAGCCAAGATCTGGGGGACAGGAGTCTCTGTTCCAGCACGCCGCCGGGACGGGGAAGTGCCCCCGGAAGGCTTCTCCATCGACACCACCGCCATCTTCATCAACGCTGCTGTCTCCCATGAGGAGGGAGTAGTTCTCCATCGAGGCTCGGGGCTGTACCGGTAGCTATGTGGTTCATCTCTCTCCTATGTACTTCAATACAATAATCTCATGAGCTGCCTTACATGATTGAGATTCATATGATGATGCTTGTAATCTAGATGTCATTATGCTAGTCAAGTGGATTTTACTTATGTGATCTCCGGAGACTCCTTGTCCCACGTGTGTAAAGGTGACAAGTGTGTGCACCGTGTGGGTCTCTTAGGCTATATTTCACAGAATACTTATTCACCGTTATGAATGGCATAGTGAAGTGCTTATTTATATCTCTTTATGATTGCAATGTGTTTTGTATCACAATTTATCCGTGTGCTACTCTAGTGATGTTATTAAAGTAGTTTATTCCTCCTGCACGGTGTAATGGTGACAGTGTGTGCATCGTGTAGTACTTGGCGTAGGCTATGATTGTGATCTCTTGTAGATTATGAAGTTAACTATTGCTATGATAGTATTGATGTGATCTATTCCTCCTTTCGTAGTGTGAAGGTGACAGTGTGCATGCTATGTTAGTACTTGGTTTGGTTATGTTGATCTGTTATGCACTCTAAGGTTATTTAAATATGAACATTGAATATTGTGGAGCTTGTTAACTCCGGTATTGAGGGTTCGTGTAATCCTACACAGTTAGTGGTGTTCATCATCCAACAAGAGGGTGTAGAGTCTAGCATCTATTTATTTATTCTGTTATGTGATCAATGTTGAGAGTGTCCACTAGTGAAAGTATGATCCCTAGGCCTTGTTCCTAAATACTTCTATCGCTGCTTGTTTACTGTTTTACTTCATTTATACTGCCTGCAATATTACTACCATCAACTGCACGCCAGCAAGCACTTTTCTGGCGCCGTACTACTGCTCATATTCATTCATACCACTTGTATTTCACTATCTCTTCGCCGAACTAGTGCACCTATTAGGTGTGTTGGGGACACAAGAGACTTCTTGTATCGTGATTGCAGGGTTGCATGAGAGGGATATCTTTGACCTCTTCCTCCCTGAGTTCGATAAACCTTGGGTGATCCACTTAAGGGAAACTTGCTGTTGTTCTACAAACCTCTGCTCTTGGAGGCCCAACACTGTCTACAAGAATAGAAGCACCCGTAGACATCAAACCACAATGTCGAGAATTCAAATAATCCCATATGTCATGCCCTTTGTCTCGTGATATTTACTTTCCCAAGATTCGATCATCGATCGGTATCAACATACCTAGTTCAATCCGTTGCAGATATGCCCGAGAGGCAATAATAAAGTGGTTATTGTCATATATTTTTGTTAATGATAAAAGTTTACATCACATGCTATAATTGTATTAATTGGAAACATTGATACATGTGTGTTTTGTCAACAAACCAGAGGCCCTAGTAAGCCTCTCGTTTAACTAGCTTGTTGATTAATTGATGACCAAGGTTTCCTGGTCATGAACCCCTACACAATCTTGTTCACAGTCTCGTAGAAAGTACTCTTTACTCGCATCATAACACATCATTCACTTGTGGTTAACACATTAATCATGTCCTTTCAAGAGATATAGAATGTGTGTTACCTTAGCAGGTCATGAGTACATCTATCCGTTACACTGATGGAAAAAAAATCAAATTCTTGATACATACCATCCGACAAGCACTTTATGAGGTAACCAAAGACACCGTTATGATCACCCAATTACGAAGTAACGTTTGATGCCCTGAAAGTATTCTTCCGGTACTAGGGAGTTGCATAATCTCATTCGGTCTAAGGATTGCTATATTTCACATTGTAAAGCTACAAAAATTTAAATATCGGGACGATCTAATTGCTTCACTTAGTTAGGTTGTGTACATCATTTCATTGTCCTAATGACATGACCCCTTTGTTAATTGACAACACATGTCTATGGTTAGGAAACCTTAACCATTATTAACCAATGAACTAGTCTAGTACAGGCTTACTAGGGACACGGTGTTGTTCAAAAACCACACAAGTGTTAAAGTTTTGGTTTAATACATTTCTATCATGGAGTATAAACATTTATCATGAACAATGAAATATGATAATAACGTTATTATTATTGTCTCTAGGGCATATTTCCAATAGTCTCACACTTGCACTAGAATCAATAATCGAGTTCACATTTGTAAACATCTAACACACTTGTCCTTCTAGTGTTGATCATGTTGCTCCTATGGAAGAGATTTTAGTCAATGGATCTGACATGCTCAAAACCGTATGTACTTTGAAATTCATTTGTGTCTCCACGCATCACTCATTTTGAATGAGTTGGTATTGTATATGTTTCATATTCTGGTGGATCCTTAATTCCTCGGTATAAAATATGTTACCAATATTGTCACACACAAAATAGATTCACAATTTTGACACTCTTGGAACTGCATACAGTTTGAAATGAACTTCTTGACTTAAACACCTTCTTTAGTCATCATCATAACAACGATATACTCAGCCTTCGTTAGTAGAATCGGTCACAATGTTTAAGCTAACTCTTCCAAATCCAACATAGACATCTTCTAGCCCAATGTGATACCTTTTAAAAAGCACTTAGCCTAGTTGATATTCATATTCATTTATATATGTGACCAAAAAGTGTCAGTGTGACACATTACACCAATTTGTTTGTCACTACCGCATACAAAACCATATCCATAGTTCTTCTAAAGCACTTAGGAATACTCTTATATATTGTTCTCCAATGATCATCACATGAATGACTCTGGTATATGCTCGTAATACCTTAGATAATAGGACATATGATTGTGTAGATATCATGGCATTTATGATTTAAAATTACTAATGTGTTTTTACTCATCGAGTGTCAAACACACTCAACTCTTGCTAAACTCTAAACGACACAAACACTTTCTTGATGTTTCCATATCGAACTTCCTCAATATTTCTTATATGTACTTTGACTTCACCTTAATATGCACCTCAATCTATCTTCATAGATCTTGATGCTTAATGTGGTATTTAGTCCATGTCCTTTCAATGAAAAATATTTTTAGTGAAACTTTTAATTATGTCAAGTTAAGATATATCATTGTTTCCAATCAACGATATGTCATCCACATAAACTATTAAAAATGTGCATAAACTCTTCCACTTAATTTCTTGCAAATGTAAGCATCTTCACCATTCCTAATGAAATCCAAACTCTTTGACTATTTCATGTAATGAAGATTCCAGCTCCCTCATGCTTACTTCTTTATTGAAGTTTGCATACCTACCTAACATTCCATGGACTAGAAAAATCTTCAGTTGTATCTTGTATATACCCTTAATACATGATTCTATTAATGAATGCATTTTTGCTATCCAACTATCATATCTTGTCATTGGAATATGCAATGATTACTAGAAGAACCGTATATACTCTAATCATATCTACGTAATATCTAATCTTATCGTAGTCAACTCCTTGGGCCTATTTATAAAGGATATGACATCCACATATATGTATAGATCCATTTACTTCTAAAAGTCTTCATGCCTTCAGAAGGTCTATCAAGATCCAAGCTTAATTGTGGATACTATCTTCGATTTCATGTCACTTAGCCAAGTCAGTGTCCATCATAGCTTCTTTCCATGCAGTTGGTTTATAATTGTTCAATGATATTTTTTTTTGTCCTCAACCCATTTATTTGATCACAAAGTGAACCAGGCCTACGAGGTTCAATAGGTACTTTGATCTTCAGTGCTAGAACACTTTATAGACATGGGAGCCATGAAATCTATTTCTACCTATAAATGTTTTCCTAGTAGAGATCCAATCCAATCAGCGCCGCAACCAGCGGAGCCTCCGAGTTACGCACACGTGCAACACAACAACGTATCCTCATTTTTTATCTAGTAACTATAGGTAGGATTTACATGTCAATAGCGAAACAACGATGGAGGCTATGGTGGAGAACTCTGGCAAGGCTTCACCAATCCGCGGAGGAGGGGATGGGGGTGGCGGCTAGTGTTTGGTGTGCAACGCCCTAGCCCTCCCCTCTCTCTTTATATAGGCTGAGGAGTCAGACAAGGGTGCTAGCCTCAAGTGGGCCTGTTGCGCCACCCAGCCAGCCCATCTGGTCCCTCCGGAACAATTAGGTCCCACTTTGGGACTCCCAAAACCTTCTAGAAGATTCTCGATACGATACCTGAATATCTGATATTTTCCAGGATCCTAAAATCAACTTGCATATATCAATTTCATTCTCCGGACCATTCCGAAGCTCCTCATGACGTCCAGTATCCCATCCGAGACTCTAGACAGTATTCTGTCTCACTGTTAATAATATCCCATTACTACCTTAGTGATGTTAAATGTTAAGTGTATGATATTACATGTTCGAGACTCTGTGGACATGATCGAGACATCTCTCCGATCAATAATCAATAGCGGGACCTGGATCTCGATAATGATTTCCACACATTCAACGGATATTTTTATCGGTTGAACCACAATGTCGAGGATTCAAACAGATAAATATTCTATTCCATTTGTCTCGCGATATTTACTTTCCCGAGATTTGATCGTCGGTATCACCATAACTAGTTCCATCTCACTAGTGGATACAGGGCATTCTGTCGCGGGCCGTAACGGGCTCTAGTCCCGGCTTGCCAACCGGAACATTACATGCGGGACTAAAGGCCCCGTTACCATCCGGGATAAATGGCCCCCCACATGCCTGCGATACAAGGTTTGGGCTGGAGAACCTTTAGTCCCGGCCCGTAACCCCAACAACGACATAATATTATTTTCAATAATAATGTTTTTCATTTTCCTTATTTCATTTTCCTATTTCTATTTTATTTTTTTATTTTTGTTTGACTTGTTACTCTCTCACTTCAACCATTTTTAATATCAATTACACTTAATATGTAGTTAAATTGTATACTTGGTCATCACTTTTCGGTCGGTCACTCATCCGCACACTACTCCACCCTCAACACGCTTAACTCATTGGTTCTTTCCTGCTGCGCTCCCACGAATGTGATTGTAACTTGTTGTAAATACTATCATATCAATCCTATTAACTCTTATACCATTGTGTCACATTTCTGTATTTTTGAAACCAAACCAGAATTGGACAAATAATAATATATGCTTTATTATTAGAAAAATGTGAGTGATTTTAATATGAAATAATTATGTTTTTTATTCATTTTGTTATTATTATTATCAAATAATATATGCATTATTCATATAATATGGCCAAATAATTAATATTTTTAAATCTATAAACCGGAATTGGACAAATAATATATGCTTTATTATTAGAAAAATATGAGTGATTTGAATATGAAATAATTATGTTTTTATTCATTTATTATTATTATCAAATAATATATGCATTATCATATAATATGGCCAAATAATTAATATCTAGAAATCTATAAACGGGATTTGGACAAATAATATTCACATCATTGTGGATTGCCGCGCCACAGAATCTGATGTTCTTGTCCGCATGGAAATCGATGAGAAATTGTGGCACTTCATCGGCATGAAGAATATGGAAGACCAAAGTCTGTTACGCGACAGAGAGTTGAAGGACGGCGGCACGTTTATTACCCTTGCGAGGTTCGGTGAACTCGCAGTGCAAGCCCACGACCTTCAAACATAGAAAAAATTGCCATTAGGATTTTGGATGCGTTATGATATCTCTAAATTTTAAGCACCTTCTAAGAAAATGCTTCTTTGCTACATCTTTGATAACAAAAGCCATGGAAAAGCTAACCTTGATTTTCATGGCGTCGAGGAAATCCCTCTTGACGGCGCGGATCCAACTCTCCACCCTCTTCGCATGGAGGGTGTACGTGACCTTGAAATTCATCTTCTCGATGACATCGTAGTAGACTTCAGATCGAGTCAAGTCGAGGGCGCGCGCGAGCTTGACCATTTCTGGATTCGTGAGACACTCGAGAGAGGGTCGGCCGGGGCGCAGGAGAGAGAGAGAGAGGCCGGGCTCTTTGATGGGAGAGATGTGGCGAATGGTGTAGTTTTGGTGGCTATGGAGATCTGACGAAGAACAAGCCATGTATATAGGGGAGAGGGAGGTGAAAAGGCCAGCCCAATGACACCGGCGGGGATGAAACTTCTGGCGGCGCTCGACGATCGTGTTCTTCTCTCTGTTTTCCGTGTGCAATAAGTTATGAGAATTACAAAGTAACGTCTGATGCCCTCAAAGTATTGTTCCGGTAATAGGGAGTAGCATAATCACATGGTCTAAGCATTGCTATATCTCACATTGGATAGCTACATCAATTTAAACACTGGCACATTCTAACTTCTTCGCTTAGCTAGGTCTTGTCCATCATGTCATTCTTTTAATGACATGATTTCGTTCTTAATTGAAAACACATGTCTATGGTTAGGAAACCTTAACCATTATTAATCAAAGAACTAGTCTCGTAGAGACTTACTAGAGACAAGTGTTATTTACAAACCACACAAGTATTAGAGGTTTCGCTTAACACAATTCTATCATGGATTACAAACATTTATCATGAACATTAAAATATGGTAATAACTTTATTATTGTTGTGATCTCTAGGGAATATTTCCAAGTCGGCCAGCTAGGGGTGTGTTGTGCTTGGAAATTTTGGCATGCAACGGGAAGCAGCAGCGAGCGGCAGGTGGTGGACAACTGGGGTCCTCCTAATGCGAGATCGAGCGTAGTAACGCATGGTTGGTAACTTGGTATGTACATTTAACATTAAACAAAAAGGCAAATCGACAAAATGATCAGCGGGGTGCTTTGCGCATAAAATTGATTACATGCTGTCAATCAACAGGAATGTGATTTGGTTGTACTCTTACACAAAATGCATCACAAGTTTCATAATAGTAACAAAGTACAGCGCAACTTTATTAATCATAGCAATAACAATACATTTTTCATAATTATAAGCAAATACAATACAGGTTGCATATACCAAAACAAAATTCACCACCAAGGTTCACAACATGATACAACGCAAGGTTCAAAATAATAACAGGATACAACAGGAATTTAAGAGTTCAAGATAAAATAGGTAAAGAAATTGAGTGACTTATTATGATAGAAAAAACTAGTAAATTATTATCGATGTTGATGGCTGCTTGGCTACTCAGATGGCTCTTGGCTGGTTGTTGTTGTCACCACCTGGATTGTTGCCACCGTCACCTAGCCTCCGACGATTAGCTGTGTAAAAATGGAAACATAGTTGGTCAATGTTCAAGATGAAGCGGCTAATGTATCCGTGGTGGTAGCGATAGAGAATGGATTGGTGGTTACCAGCGAGAGCCTCTGTGTGAGCTAACATATTGTGCGTTCATCCTTTCCATGTTGCGCGCCCTCGCCAGGTTCGCCCACGCAGCCGGCACCCGGGAGGCACCACGCGCCACGTCTGCGTTCGAAGACTCTGCTCTAGGTACAAAGGTGACGCGCTGGTTACCTGCGAGGACCACGCCGCTACTTGGGCGTCCTATCGTGCGGCGCCCGCCCTCGAAGACTCCCCAACAACAAAGGTGCCAGGTCCGTCTCCCCATCCGAAATTCATGTTGTGTGGCACGCCAGCACCGAGGCTGGTTGGCCCTCCACGAAGCGCCGCGTTGGCGGGGCCCGGAAGGAGCGCGCACCCTTGGTGGCTGGTGATGTTAAAGCCAGTCTGATGTGCAAGCAGCGCAGGTCAAGTGCCTGCAAGGTGCCGAAGCGCGTTGTAGAGGCCGGGGTTGAGGCTGATTGGCTGTCCACGCGACACCACTCCATTGCCCACGAGAAGCGGGTTGTGGCGACCAACGTAAGGACCCGCATGCTGTCCACGCGGCACGGCTCCGTTTCCCGGGAGAAGCGAAAGCACGTTTTGCCGGCCAGCGTCAAGGCCGGCGGTGTGTCCATGCAACACGACTTCATTGCCCATGCCGAGGCCCGTAGGCGTAGGCCATCCGTGGCGCACAGAACTGGTGCAGGCAACATAGCTGACCTGCCTTCCGGACGACAATTCTCCGCTGCCAATGCGAACGGAAACCGTTCTCACGCAACAAGCGTTGAGGACGACGGGATCGGTGCGCTGCAGTATCGCCGCACGTAGTCGCGCGGAGATAAGCGGGGAACGAGGTGTGCGGTTGTTGCTTGGCGGCATGGTGAAGCGAGAGAGGGCCTCCCATGCTTGGTGGACTTCCAGAATGGGCCATCGACCTCTCCGGGATTTCGTCGGTTGGATTGTGTTTTCTAGACTGGCACAAGGAAAACGAAATTGAGCGGGTTGAGTTGTGATTTGAATGGGCGGGGGGTATTTATATAGGACAGACGATAAGCTGTGTAAAGATGGAAACATAGTTGGTTAATACTTAAGATGGAGCATTCCCTCAAAGACTTCCCGACACCAATGGTGTGAGGTTCGTCTCCCGGTCTAGAATTTATGTTGTGCAGCGTGCCAGCGCCGAGGCTGGCCGGCCCTCCGCGAAGCGCCGCGTTGGCAGCGCCTGGAAGGAACACACGCCCTTGATAGATAACGATGTTGAAGCCAGTCGGATGTCCAAGCAGAGTAGCTCCGGTGCCTGCGAGCTACTGAAGTGCGTTGTAGAGGCGGGGTCGAGGCCGATTGGTTTTGTGCATGGCAAAACTACATTGCCCGCGAGAAGCCCGTTGTCGCGACCGGTGTAAGTGCCAGTAGGCTGTCTGTGCGTTGCGGCTCCATTGCCCAAGCAAAGCGGAAGATAGTTAGCCGGTCGGCGTTGAGGCCAACGACTTGTCCACGCGGCACGGCTCCACTGCCCGTGTCGAGGCCGGTAGGCATTGACTATCCGCGGCGTACAGAAGTGGTGCGGCTAGAGTTGCCGACAATGTAGCCTACCTGCCTTCCGAATGACAACTCTCCGCAGCCTGTGATGGAACTTGAGATAGGAAAATGTATATGATCCAAGTATATAGCTCTGTTGAAAAGGGAAATGAAAAGATGGTATGTAAATTAAACAAATAAATATACGACCTTAAGGAAGACTTGAGGAAAATTGTTTGATAATGTCATCACATCGTATGATGTTTCATGATAGAAGTAGATCACTCTATATATTCTAAAATAGAAGGAAATGTTTTTTCCATTTATCTCTTTATGTTAAAAACATTTTTATTGCATCAAATGAATTCAAAACCCCGTTGCAAGCCAAATCATGGTTGTCATCTAAATTTGACAAGAAGTATATGGGGGATGCTTCCTACGTGATAGGCAAAATAGAATATTGGACCCGATTCAAACGGAATATCTAAATAATGCACTTAGGAAACTCTCTATGAAATAAAGCATTCTAATTACTATACCTATATTGAAGTGAATTGAACACGGTGAGAAAATGTGTGATAAAAATTCCGAGAAAGGAAGTTAATGAGCAATATTCCATCTTCATCTCTATTGGGTTCTTTGATGTGTGGTATGTAATTTATTATACCTGATATGTACTATGATGTGGCAATGCTTTGTCGATATACAACGAAACATGGAATAACTCAATGAAAGCAAATGAAGAATCAACGCTGGAAAAGGAATAGTGGTTAGTGGATAGCTACATCAATTTAAACATTGGCACGATCTAATTGCTTCTCTTAGTTAGGTTTTGTCCATCATGTCATTCTTCTAATGACATGATCCCGTTGTTAATTTACAACACATGTCTATAGTTAGAACCTTAACCATTGTTAACCAAAGAACTAGTCTATTAGAAATTTTGCTTAACACATTTCTAGCATGGATTATAAAAAAAAATCATGAACACTAAAATATGGTAATAATTTTATTATTGTTGTCTCTAGGGTATATTTCCAACAAAATCGAGGTCCGCCAGCTAAGAGTCTGTTGTGCTGGGAATTTTTGGCATGCATCGGGAAGAAGCAACAGGCGCAGCAGATGGATAGCTGGGGTCCTTCTAGTGTAAGATCGAGCGTAGTAATGCATGGTCGGTCACCAAATTTAACATTAAATAAAAAGACAAATCGACAAAATGATTGGTGGGTGCTTTGCGCATAAAACTGAGTGCACGCTGCCAATCACCAGGAGTGGGATCTGGCTGTACTCTTACACAAAAGAAATCACAAGTTTCATAATAGTAACAAAGTGCATCGCAAGTTTCTTAATAAATCATAACAATAACAATACATGTTGCATAATCACAAGCAAATACAATACAGGTTTCATAAATCAAAAAAAAATTCACCACCAAGGTTCACAACTACAAAATGATACAACATAACGCTTAGAAAAATAACATGATACAACAGGAATTTAAGAGTTCGTGGTACAAATAGGTAAAGAAATTGAGTGACTTTTTATGGTAGAAAATTTTAGTAAAATATTCTCGATGTCGAAGAAAAAGCAGGCCGCGGTTGTCACAGAAGGACAGGTACACTACAGCTTGGCTACTCAAATGGCTCACGACTAGTTGTTGCTGACGCCACTTAGTTTGTTGCCACCGTCAGTTAGCCTCCGACGATTAACTGTGTAAAAATGAAAACATTGTTGGTTACTACTCAGGGTGGAGCGGGCCCGTGTATCGGTGGTGGTAATAAAAGAGAACCGATGGATGGTTACCAGCGAGGGCCTCGGCGCGAGCCCTGTCATACTGCATGTTTGGCATTGCCATATTGTGCACCCTAGCAAGGGCCGCCCATCCTACCGGCACCCGGGCGGTGCCGCGCCTACGCTCGAAGACTCCATTGTGGCTTTGCTGGTGTGTCGCTGCTTACCTGCAAGGGCCGCCGCACGCGCAATGTTTGGTGGTCTGGGGAACCATGCCGCTGCTTGGGCGGCGTCTCGTCTGGCGCCTTCCCTCGAAGACTCCCAGATAGCAAAGGTGTGAGGTTCGTCTCCAGATCTAGAATTCGTGTTGTGCAGCGTGCCAGCGCCGAGGCTGGCCATCCCTCCGCGAAGCGCCGCGTTGGCGGCGCTTGGAAGGAACGTGCGCCCTTGATAGCTAATGATGTTGAAGCCAGTCGGATGTCCAAGGAGCGCAGCTCCGGTGCCTGCGAGCTGCCAAAGTGCATTGTAGAGGCCGGGTCGAGGCCGATTGGTTGTCTGCGTGGCAAAACTACTTTGCCTGCGAAAAGCCCATTGTGGCGGTCGGCATAAGTGCCAGCAGGCTGTCCATGCGGTGCAGCTCCATTTCCCACGACAAGTGGAAGAGTGTTTGCCGGCCGGCGTTGAGGCTGACGACATGTCCACGTGGCATGGCTCCATTGCCTGTGTCGATGCCGGTAGGCGTAGACCAACAGCGGCGTACAGAAATGGTGTGGCTAGAGTTGCCGACAACGTGGCCTACCC
Source organism: Lolium rigidum (assembly GCF_022539505.1). NCBI lineage: Eukaryota > Viridiplantae > Streptophyta > Magnoliopsida > Poales > Poaceae > Lolium > Lolium rigidum. The sequence continues at coordinate 245,687,773 of NC_061512.1, read as the reverse complement.
GCTTTCCGAATGACAACTCTCCGCTTCCTGTGATGGAATTTAAGATGGGGAAATATACATGATCCAACTATATGGCTCTGTTGGAAAGGGCAATGAAAGTATAGTCTGTAAATTAAATTTAGAAAATAACCTTAAGGAAGACTCGAAGAAAATTGTTTGATAATGTCATCACATCGTATGATTTTTCATGATAGAAGTTGGGCACAGTATATATTCTAAAATATAAGGAAATTAATGTTTTTTTGCTTTTATAGCTTTATGTTGATAACATTTTTATTGCATCAAATGAATTTGAAACCCCGTGGAAAGTCAAATCATGGTTGTCATCTAAAATTTACAAGAAGTATATGGGGGATGCTTACTTCCTGTTGGGAGTGGAAATACATAGGGATAGACAAAATAGAATATTAGGCTTGATTCAAACGGAATATCTAAAGAATGCACTTAGGAATCTCTCTATGAAATAAAGCATTCTGATTACTATAGCTATATTTACGTGAATTAAACACAGTGAGAAAATGTGTGATAAAAAATCCGAGAATGGAAGTTAATGAGCAATATTCCTTCTTCATCTATATTGGGTTCTTTGATGTATGGTATGTTATTTATTAGACCTTTAATGTACTATTATGTCGGAATTCTTTGTCAATATACAAGGAAACATGGAATAACACAATAAAAGCAATTGAAGAATGCTCAAAGCTGGAAAAGGAATAGAGGTTAGTGGAAAGCTACATCAATTTAAACATTAGGACAATCTAATTGCTTCGTTTATTAGGTCTTGTCCATCATGTCATTCTTCTAATGACATGATCCCGTTGTCAATTTGCAACACATATCTATGATTAGAAAACCTTAACCATTATTAATCAAAGAACTAGTGATTTAGAGGCTTACTAGAGACACCGTGTTATTTACAAACGACACAAGTATCAGTGGTTTCACTTAACACAATTCTAGCATGGATTGTAAAAAAATTCATGAACACTAAAATATGGTAATAATGTTATTATTATTGTCTCTAGGGTATATTTCCAACAAAATTGAGGTGGGCCAGGTAGGAGTGTGTTGTGCTGGGAAATTTTGGCATGCAATGGGAAGCAACAGCGGGCGGCAGCCGATGGACAGCTGGGGCCCTCCTCATGCGAGATTGAGCGTAGTAGTGCATGGTCGGTCATCACATTAAACATTAAATAAAAGGAAAATCGACAAAATGCTCAGCGTGGGTGGTTTGCGCATAAAACTGATTGCACGCTGCCAATCACCAGGAATGGGTTCTGGTTGTACTCTTACACAAAATACATCACAAGTTTCATAATAGTAAGAAAGTGCATCCTAAGTCTCTTAATAAATCATAACAATAACAATATAAACTGCATAATCGTAAGCAAAGACATTATAGGTTTCATAAATCAAAACAAAATTCACCACCAAGGTTCACAACCACAAAATGATACAACATATAGTTTAGAATAATAACATGATACAACAGGAATTTAAGAGTCCACGATACAAATATTTAAAGAAATTGAGCGACTTGTGGTAGAAAAAACTAGTAAATTATTCTCGATGTCGATCAAAAAGCAGGCTGGGGTTGGCGCGGAAGGACAAGTACACTACATCAGCTTGGCTACTCAAATGACTCATGGCTGATTGTTGCTGCTGCCACCTAGTTTCTTGCCACCGTCAGCAAGCCTCCAACGATTAACTGTGTAAGAATGGAAACATAGTTGGTTAATACTTAAGATGGAGCTCGTGTATCGGTGGTGGTAGTAATAGAGAACCAACGGGTGGCTATCATTGAGGGCCTCAGCATGAACCATGTCATAGTGCACGTTGATCAATGCCATGTTGTGCGCCCTAGCAAGGTCCGCCCATGCTATCAGCACCTGGGCGGCGCCACGCCTACGCTCGAAGACTCTATTGTGGGTATGGTGGTGTGTCGTTGGTTACCTGCAAGGGCCGCCGCGCGCACCATGTTTGGCGGCTTGGGGAACCATGCTGCTGCTTCGGCGGCGCCTCGTGCGGCGCCTTCCCACGAAGACTCCCTGACAACAAAGGTGTGAGGTTGGTCTACTGATCAAGAATTCCTGTTGTGCAGCGTGCCAGCGACGAGGCTGGATGACTATCCGTGAAGCGCCGCTTTGGCTGCGCCGGGTAGGAACTTGGGACCTTGGTAGCGAATGATGTTGAAGCCAGTTGGATGTCGAAGCATGGACGCAGCCGATGGACAACTGGGGCCCTCCTAATGCGAGATCGAGCGTAGTATTGCATGGTCGGGCACCGCATTTAACATAAAATAAAAAGGCAAGTCGTCAAAATGCACAGCGCAGGTGCTTTGCTCATAAAATTGATTGCACGCTGCCAATCACCAGGAATGGGATCTGGTTATACCCTTACACAAAATACATCACAAGTTTCATAATAGTAAGAAAGTGCATCCTATGTTTCTTAATAAATCATAACAATTACAATATATGCTGCATAATCATAAGCAAATACGTTACAGGTTTCATAAATCAAAATTCACCACCAAGGTTCACAACCGGAAATGATACAACATAAGATTTAGAATAATAACATGATACAACATGAATTTAAGAGTTCGCGATACAAATAGGTAAAGAAATTGAGCGACTTGTTATGGTAGAAATACTAGTAAATTATTCTCGATGTCGATGGAAAAGCAGGCTGCGGTTGGCATGGAAGGACTGTACACTACATCAGCTTGGCTACTCAAATGACTCATGGCTGGTTGTTGCTGCCGCCACCTAGTTTGTTGCCACCGTCAGCTAGCCTCCGACGATTAACTGTGTAAAAATGGAAACATAGTTGGTTAATACTCAAGATGTACCGGCCAGTGTATCGATGGTGGTAGTAATAGACAACGGATGGGTGGTTATCAGCGAGGGCCTCCGCACGAGCCTTGTCATACTGCGCGTTGATCAATGCCATGTTGCGCCCCGAGCAAGGTCCGCCAATGCTACCGGCACCTGGATAGCGCCACACGTACGCTCGAAGACTCCCTTGTGGGTATGGTGGTGTGTCATTGGTTACCTGCAAGGGCCACCGCACGTGCCATGTTTGGCTTCTTGGAGAACCGATGGGTGGTTATTAGCGAGGGCCTCCGCGCTAGCCCTGTCATAGTGAGCGTTGATCAATGCCATGCTGTGCGCCCTAGAAAGGTCCGCCCATGCTACCGGCACCTGGGCGGCGCCACGCCTACACTCGAAGACTCCATTGTGGGTATGGTAGTGTGTCGTTGGTTACCTGCAAGGGCCGCCGCGTGCGCCATGTTTGGCGGCTTGGGGAACCATGCCGCTGCTCTGGCGGCGTCTCGTGCGGTGCCTTCCTCGAAGACTCCCCGACAACAAAGGGGTGAGGTTCGTCTCTCCATCAAGAATTCATGTTGTGCCGCGTGCCAGCGCCGAGGCTGGACAACCCTCCACGAAGCGTCGCGTTGGCTGCACCTGGTAGGAACTTGCGCCCTTGGTAGCTAACGATGTTGAAGACAGTCGGATGTTCAAGCAGGGCAGCTCCGGTGCCTACAGTTGTCGAAGTACGTTGTAGAGGCCTGGGTCGAGGCTGACTGGTTGTTTGCGTGGAAAACTGCATTGCCCGCGAGAAACCCATTGTGGCGACCGTCGTAAGTGCCAGGAGGCTGTCCGTGCGGTGCGTCTCCCTTCCCATGAGAAGTGGAAGAGTGTTTTCCGGCTGGTGTTGAGGCCAACGGCATGTGCACATGGCATGGCTCTCCATTTCCCATGCCGAGGCCGGTAGGCGTAGACCATCTGCGGCGTACATAAGTGGTGCAGCTAGAGCTGCCGATAACGTAGCCACCTGCCTTCCGAATGACAATTCTCTGAAGCCTGTGATGGAACTTGAGATGGGAAAATGTATATGATCCAAGTATATAGGTCTGTTGAAAAGGGAAATGAAAATATGGTTTGTGAATTAAACAAAAAAAATATGACCTTAAGGAAGACTTGAGGAAAATTGTTTGACAATGTCATCACATCGTATGATTTTTCATGATAGAAGTTGACCACTGTATATATTCTAAAATAGAAGGAAATGTTTTTTCCATTTATCTCCTTATGTTGATAACATTTTTATTACATCAAATGAATTTGAAACCCCGTTGCAAGTCAAATCATGGTTATCATCTAAATTTGACAAGAAGTATATGGGGGATGCTTCCTACGTGTTGGGAGTGTAAATACATAGGGATAGCAAAAATAGAATATTGGGCCTGATTCAAATGGAATATCTAAATAATGCACTTAGGAAACTCTATGAAATAAAGCATTCTGATTACTATACCTATATTTAAGTGAATTAAACATGGTGAGAAAAAGTGTGATAGAAATTCCGAGAAAGAAAGTTAATGAGCAATATGCCTTCTTCATTTGTATTGGGTTCTTTGATGTATGGTATGTTATTTGTTAGACCTGATGTGTACTATGAAGTTGGAATGCTTTGTCGATATACAACGAAACTTGGAATAACTCAACGAAAGCAAATGAAGAATGGTCAACGTTGGAAAAGGAATAATGGTTAGTGGAAAGCTACATCAATTTAAACATTGGTATGATTTAATTGTTTCGCTTAGTTAGGTCTTGTCCATCATGTAATTTTTCTAATAACATGTTCCCGTTGTCAATTTCTACACATGTCTATGGTTAGAAAACCTTAACCATTATTAACCAAAGAACTAGTTTATTAGAGGCTTACTAGAGACACCGTGTTATTTACAAACCACACAAGTATTAGAGGTTTCGCTTAACACAGTTCTAGCATGGATTATAAAAATTTGTCATGAACACTAAAATATGATAATAATTTTATGGTACATTTACAACAAAATCGAGGTCGGTCAGTTAGGAGTGCGTTGTGCTGGCCAATTTTGGCATGCATCGGGAGGCAGGCGATGGGCAGCTAGGGCCCTCCTAATGCGAGAACGAGCATAGTAATGCATGGTCAGTCAGCACATTCACATTAAATAAAAGGCAAATTGACAAAATGTTCAGCGTGTGTGGTTTATGCACAAAAATGATTACATGCTGCCAATCAACAGGAATGGAAATTAGTTGTACTCTTACACAAAATACATCACACGTTTCATAATAGTTCAGAAAGTGCATCGCAAGTTTCTAAATAAATCGTAACAATAACAATACATGTTGCATAATCATAAGAAAATGCATTACAGGTTTCATACACTACGGGAAAACAAGACTTTGCCATGTAACTATCTGCATGAAAAAGGACCCATATATATGCACGGCAAAGGTCGCACGGCAATGGCTTCTTTGCCGTGCGTCTCGCTAATGTTGCACGGCAAAGGCTTTGTCGTGCGATGCCGCACAGCAAAGGTTGCTTCTTTACCGTGTGCCAAACATGTTTTATCTAAAAAAAGGCCCCAAGTCTAGGATTCAAACCTAGGATGCAGAGTAGCGAAAGCGTGACATTGCCACTAGGCTAAGTGTTCGTTTGTTCATAACTATACCATGCCACGTCTTTTGAGCTGAGAAGAAATCCAGTTTTTACATCTTTGCCGTGCGCTTACACTATGCAAAGGCTTGCTTTGCCGTGTATTTGTTAAAAACACTAGGCAAAGGCTTGCTTTGCCATGCGTTTGTTAAAAACACTAGGCAAAGGCATGCACGGCGATGCCTTTTGTGCTTTGCCGCCCAACGCCTTTGCCGTGCAGCCTATCTTTGTTGTGCGTTGTGTTGGTCCTTTGCCGTGCAGCTTTCTTTGCCGCGCTCTCTTCTGTCGTTGCCATGAATTGTATCTTTGCCGTGCGCTTGTGTCTGTGTTTGTCGTGGCAAGGATCTTTTCCATGCGTTTTTCTACGTGCGGACGGAAAAGAAATCTTAGCCATGCAGGGGCTCGCGCCAAAGATACGTTGCACGGTAGCACCTGTTTTTCCCGTAGTGATGAATCAAAACAAAATTCACCACCAAGGTTCACAACCACAAAATGATACAACATAAGGTTTAGAATAATAACATGATACAACATAATTTAAGAGTTCGAGATATAAATAGGCAAAAAATTGATCGACTTGTTATGGTAGAAAAAACATGTAAATTATTCTCTATGTCGATGGAAAAGTAGGATGCGGTTGCGCAGGACATGTACACTGCATCTGCTTGGCTACTCAAATGGCTCATGGCTAGTTGTCGCTACCGCCACCTGGATTGTTGCCACCGTTAGCTAGCCTCCGACGATTAGCTTCGTAAAAATGGAAACATGGTTTGTTAATACTCAAGATGGGGTGGCCCGTGTATCGGTGGTGGTAGTAATAGAGAACCAATTGGTGGTTGCGAGCGAGGGTCTCCGCGCGAGTCAAGTCATATTGCACGTTGATCATTTCCATGTTGTGCACCCTAGCAAGGTCCACCCATGCTACCGGCAGCCGGGCGGCGTCGCGTCTGCGCTTGTAGACTCCATTGTTGGTATGGTGGTGTGTTGTTGGTTACCTACAAGGGCCTCCGCGCGTGCCATGTTTGGTCGTCTGGGGAACCATGCCGTTGCTTCGTCGGCGCCTCGTGTGGTGCCTTCCCTAGAAGACTCCCCAACAGCAAAGGTTTGAGGTTTTTCTCCCGATCTAGAATTCATGTTGTGCATCATGCCAATGCCGAGACTAGCCAGCCCTCGGTGAAGGGCCGCGTTCACGGTGCCTGGAAGGAACGTGTGCCCTTGCTGGCTAACGATGTTGAAACCAGTTGGATGTCCTAGCAGTGCAGCTCTGGTGCCTGCGAGCTGCCGAAGTGTGTTGTAGAGGCCGGTTGCTTCTCTACATGGCAAAACTGCATTGCCCGCGAGAAGCCTGTTGTGGCGAACGGCGTAAGTGCCAGCAGGCTGTCTGTGCGGTGTGGCTCCATTGCCCACGAGAAGCGGAAGATTGTTTGTCGGCCAGCGTTGAGACTGACGGCGTCTCAACGTGGCACAGCTCCATTGCATGTGCCGAGGCCGGTAGGTGTAGACCATTTGTGGCATACCGAAGTGGTGCGGCTAGTGCTGCCGATAACGTAGCCTACCTGCCTTACAAATGACAACTCTCCACTGCATGTGATGGAACTTAAGATGGAGAAATATATATTATCCAACTATATGGCTCTGTTTGGAAGGGGGATGAAAGGATGGTCTGTAAATGAAATTAAAAAATAACTTTAACGTAGACTTGAGGAAAACTATTTGATAATGTCATCTCATCATATGATTTTTCATGATAGAAGTTGATCACTGTATATATTCTAAAATAGAAGCAAATGTTTTTTTTCCTTTTATCTCTTTATGTCGATAACATTTTTATTGCATCAAATGAATTTGAAACCACGTACAAAGTCAAATCATGGTTGTAATCTAAATTTGACAAGAAGTATATGGGGGATGCTTCCTTCGTGTTGGGAGTGGAAATACATAGGGATAGACAAAATAGAATATTGGGGTTGATTCAAACGGAGTGTCTAAATAATGCACTTAGGAAACTCTCTATAAAATAAAGCATTCTTATTACTATACCTTAAGTGAATTAAACACGGTGAGAAAATGTGTGATAAATATTCCGAGAAAGGAAGTTAATGAGAAATATTCATTCTTCATCTCTATTGGGTTCTTTGATGTATGGTATGTTATTTATTACACCTGATATGTACTATGATGTGGGAATTCTTTGTCGATATACAACGAAACATGGAATAACTCAATGAAAGCAAATGAAGAATGCTCAATGAAAAGGAATAGTGGTTAGTGGAAAGCTACATCAATTTAAATATTGGCACGATCTAATTGCTTCGCTTAGTTAGGTCTTGTCCATCCCATTGTCCATTTGTAACACATGTCTATGGTTAGAAAACCTTAACCATTATTAACCAAAGAACTAGTCTATTAGAGGCTTACTAGAGCCACCGTGTTATTTACAAACCACACAAATATTAGAGGTTCCACTTAACACAGTTCTAGCATGGATTTAAAAAAAAATCATGAACACTAATATATGGTAATGATTTTATTGTTATTGTCTCTAGGGCATATTTCCAACAAAATCGAGGTCGGACAGCTAGGAGTGTTTTGTGCTGGGCAATTTTGGCATGCATCAGGAAGCAGCAGCGGGTGGCAAACGATGGGAAGCTGAGGCCCTCCTATTGCAAGATCGGGCGTAGTAGTGCATGCTTGGTCAGCGCATTAAACATTAAATAAAAGGAAAATTGACAAAATGCTCAGCGCGGGTGGTTTGGGCATAGAACTGATTGCACACTACCAATCAACAAGAACCGGATCTGGTTGTACTCTTACACAAAATACATCACAAGTTTCATAATAGTCAGAAAGTGCATCACAAGTTTCTAAATAAATCATAACAATAACAATACATGTTGCATAATCATAAAAAACATTACAGGTTTCATAAATCAAAACAAAATTCACCACCAAGGTTCACAACCACAAAATGATACAACATAAGGTTTAGAATAATAACATGTTACAACAGGAATTTAATTAAGAGTTCACAATTCAAACAGGTAAAGAAATTGAGCGACTTGTTATGGTAGAAAAAACTAGTAAATTATTCTCGATGTCGATGGAAAAGCAAGTTGTGGTTGGCGCGGAAGGACAGGTACACTACTGCATCTACTTGGCTACTCAAATGGCTCATGGCTGGTTGTTGCTACTGCCACATGGTTTGTTGCCTCTGATGATTAGTTGTGTAAAAATGGAAACATAGTTGGTTAGTACCCAAGATGGAACGGCTCGTGTATCGGTGGTGGTAGTAATAGAGAACTGATGGATGGTTACCAGTGAGGGCCTCCGCGTGAGCTTTGACATACTGCGCGTTGATCCTTTCAATGTTGTGCGCCCTCGCCAGGTTCGCCCACGCAGCCGGCACCCGAGAGGCGCCACGTGCCACGCATGCGCTCGAAGACTCTGCTCTGGGTACAGAGGTGACGCGCTGGTTACCTGCGAGGGTGGCCGCGCACCATGGTTGGCGGCCTGGAGAACCACGCTGCTACTTGGGCGGCGCGTCGTGTGGCGCCCGCCCTCGAAGACTCCCCGACAGAAAAGGTGCCAGGTCCATCTCCCCATCAGGAATTCATGTTGTGTGGGACGCCAGCACCGAGGCTGCCGGCCCTCCGCGAAGCACCGTGTTGGCGGGGCACAGAAGGAGCGCGCACCCTTGGTGGCTGGCGATGTTGAAGCCGGTCTGATGTCCAAGCAGCGCAGCTCCAGTGCCTGCGAGCTGCCGAAGCGCGTTGTAGAGGCCGGGGTATAGGCTGATTGGCTGTCCACGCAGCACCACTCCATTGCCCGCGAGAAGCGGGTTGTGGCAACCAACGTAAGGAACCGCGGGCTGTCTGTTTCCCGGGAGAAGGGAAAGCACATTTTTCCGGCCAGCGTCAAGGCCGGCGGTGTGTCCATGCGGCACGGCTCCGTTGCCCGTGCCGAGGCCCGTAGGAGTAGGCCATCCGCGGCGCACATAATTGGTGCGGGTAGAGTTGCCGACAACATAGCCGACCTGCCTTCTGAACGACAATTCTCCGCTGCCAATGAGAACGGAAACCATTCTCAGGCAACAGGCGTTGAGGACAACGAGATCGGTGCGCTGCAGAATCGCCGCACGTAGCCGCGCGGAGACAAGCGGGGCACGAGGTGCGCAGTTGTTGCTCGGCGGAATGGTGAAGCGAGCGAGGGCCTCCCATGCTTGGTGGGCCTCCAGAATGGGCCATCGACCTCTCCGGGATTTCGTCGGTTGGATTGTGTTTTCTAGACTGGCACAAGGAAAACGAAATTGAGCGGGTTGAGTTGTGATTTGAACAGGCGGGGGTATTTATATAGGATGGACGATAAGCTGTGTAAAGATGGAAACATAGTTGGTTAATACTCAAGATGGAGCATTCCCTTGAAGACTCCCCGACAACAAAGGTGTAAGGTTCGTCTCCCGATCTAGAATTCATGTTGTGCAGCGTGCCAGCGCTGAGGCTGGCCGGCCCTCCGCGAAGCGCCATGTTGGCGGCGCCTGGAAGGAACACACACCCTTGGAAGATAACAATGTTGAAGTTAGTCGGATGTCCAAGCAGCACAGCTCCGGTGCCTGCGAGCTACCGAAGTGCGTTGTAGAGGCTGGGGTCGCGGCCGATCAGTTCTGTGCATGGCAAAACTACATTGCCCGCGAGAAGCCCGTTGTGGCGACCGGTGTAAGTGTCAGTAGGCTGTCCATGTGTTGCGGTTCAATTACCCATGCAAAGCGGAAGATAGTTTGCCGGTCGGTGTTGAGGCCGACGGCTTGTCCACGCAGCACGGCTCCACTGCCCGTGTCGAGGCCGATAGGCATTGACCATCCGCGGCATACAGAAGTGGTGCAGCTAGAGCTGTCGACAACATAGCCTACCTGCCTTCCGAAGACAACTCTCCGCAGCCTGTGATGGAACTTGAGATGAAAAAATGTATATGATCCAAGTATATAGCTCTGTTGAAAAGGGAAATGAAAAGATGCTCTGTAAATTAAACAAATAAATATAGGACCTTAAGGAAGACTTGAGGAAAAAAAATTTGATAATGTCATCACATCGTATGATGTTACATGATAGAAGTTGATCACTGTATATATGCTAAAATAGAAGGAAATGTTTTTTCCATTTATCTCTTTATGTTGAAAACATTTTTATTGCATCAAATGAATTCGAAACCCCGTTGCAAGTCAAATATGGTTGTCATCTAAATTTGACAAGAAGTATATGGGGGATGCTTCCTACGTGTTGGGAGTGGAAATACATAGGGATAGACAAAATAGAATATTGGACCTGATTCAAACGGAATATCTAAATAATACACTTAGGAAACTCTCTATGAAATAAAGCATTCTGATTACTATACCTATATTGAAGTGAATTGAACACGGTGAGGAAATGTGTGATAAAAAATCCGAGAAAGGAAGTTAATGAGCAATATTCCATCTTCATCTCTATTAGGTTCTTTGATGTGTGGTATGTAATTTATTAGACCGGTGGATGGTTACCAGCGAGGGCCTCCGCACGAGCCCTGTCATACTGCATGTTTCGCATTGCCATGTTGTGCACCATAGCAAGGGCCGCCCATCCTACCGGCACCCGGGCGGCACCACGCCTATGCTCGAAGATTCACTTGTGGGTATGGTGGTGTGTCACTGGTTACTTGCAAGGGCCGCCGCACGCGCAATGTTTGGTGGCCTGGGGAACCATGCCGCTGCTAGGGCGGCTCCTCGTGCGATGCCTTCCCTCGAAGACTCCTAGATAGCAAAGGTGTGAGGTTCGTCTCCTAATCTAAAATTCATGTTGTGCAGCGTGCCAGCGCCGAGGCTGGCCAGCCCTCCGCGAAGCGCCGCCAACGCGGCGCCTATAAGGAACATGCGCCCTTGGTAGATAACGATGTTGAAGCCAATCGGATGTCCAAGGAGCGCGGCTCCGGTACCTGCGACCTGCCAAAGTGCATTGTAGAGGCCGGGTCGAGGCCGATTGCTTGTCTGCATGGCAAAACTGCATTGCCCGCGAGAAACCCGTTGTGGCGATCGGCATTAGTGCCAGCAGGCTGTCCATGCAGCGCAGATCCATTGCCCACAACAAGTGGAAGAGCGTTTGCTGGCCGGCGTTGAGGCGGACGGCATGTCAACGTGGCATGGCTCTATTGCCTGTGCCGAGGCCGGTAGGCGTAGGCCATCTACGGCGTACATAAGTGGTGTGCCTAGAGTTCCGACAACGTGGCCTACCCGCATTCAGAATGACAACTCTCCGCTTCCTGTGATAGAACTTAAGATGGGGAAATATATATGATCCAACTATATGGCTATGTTGGAAAGGGCAATGAAAGGATGGTCTGTAAATTAAATTTAAAAAATAACCTTAAGGAAGACTCGAGGAAAATCGTTTGATAATGTCATCACATCGTATGATTTTTCATGATAGAAGTTGAGCACATTATATATTCTAAAATAGAAGGAAATTAATGTTTTTTTCTTTTATATCTTTATGTTGATAAGATTTTTATTGCATCAAATGAATTTGAAACCCAGTGGAAAGTCAAATCAGTTGTCATCTAAAATTGACAATAAGTATATGGGGGATGCTTCCTTTGTGTTTGGAGTGGAAATACATAGGGATAGGCAAAATAGAATATTGGGCTTGATTCAAACCGAATATCTAAAGAATGCACTTAGGAAGCTCTCTATGAAATAAAGCATTCTGATTACTATACCTATATTTAAGTGAATTAAACACAGAAGTGCACAGCGGAAGCATATTTAACACAGTCGATGTAGTCGTTTCCTCCACGATTCACCAGTAGGAAACAGCATATCTACATGCGCCAAAAAATTCTCACATTTCTGTGGCGCACCAACTCAATATGCGCCACAGAATTCTCAAAAAAATCAAAAAATCAAAAACAAAATAAAAAAATAAATATGAAATATGAAATAATCTTTAAAAACCAAATATTTGAATTTTTTGAACATCTACCAACACTGCCAAATATGACAAATGATATTAAAATGATGACTTCCCACTAGGTCACCCATCCTTAAATTGCTCCAACCCAAGCAAACTTAACTTTTGAGTTCTATTTAATTAAGCTACATTTATGCTAATAAATTTCTTATTGATATTAGTATCATATCAACCCTTTTAACCCAAAAATATCAAAAGGAAATTCAGAAATCCAAAAAATCTAAAAAATCCAAACAAAACACTGAAAATTTCAGAAATAATTTAAAATTTGAAAAAATCGAGAAATTCAAAATGTTTAGAAATTTTTAAAACCTAAAATTTAGACAAATATAAAAAAAATATTCATGTTCAAAAATTAGAAACGAACTTAAAAAATCCAAAAAAAATTAAAAATATCAAAATTCAAAAAACTAAAAAATACCTAGAAAAAATAAATTAAACAAATTAGATATTTAAAAAAATCCTAGAAGTTCAAAGATTTTAAAAATTCTAAAATTTCAAACAAATCTAAAATTAAGAATTCAAAAAATCAAAAGAATCTAAAGATAAAAAAATATTTAAAAAATAGAAATTTTAAAAAACCTAATTTTATAAAAATCCTAGAAGTTCAAAATTTGTAAAAGATTTAAAAATTCTAACATTTTAAAAATCTAATTTTAAAAAATCAAGAATTTAAAAATCCACAAAAATGTGCCTGAATTTTGTGTCGTATATTATTGTATGCACCACATAATTCCAACAATTCTATGGACCATTTTTTATGCGCCACAGAAAAATATTGTGGAACACATCTTTTTAAATGCGCCACATAATCCATTTCTACCTATAAACGATTTCCAAGTAGTGATCCAATCCGATCAGCACCGCAACGAGCGGAGCCTCCGAGTTATGCACACGTGCAACACAACAACGTATCCTCATTTTTGATCTAGTAACTATAGGTAGGATCTACATGTCAATAGCGCAACAACGATGGAGTCTATGGTGGAGAACTCTGGCAAGGCTTCGCCAATCTGCGGAGGAGGAGATGGGGGTGGTAGCTAGTGTATGGTGTGCAACGACATAGCCCTCCCCTTTCTCTTTATATAGGCTGAGGAGTCGGCCAAGGGTGCTAAGCTCAAGTGGGCCTGTTGCACTGATGACCCACAAGTATAGGGATCGCAACAGTTTTCGAGGGAAGTAAAACCCAAATTTATTGATTCGACACAAGGGGAGACAAAGAATACTTATAAGCCTTAACAACTGAGTTGTCAATTCAGCTGCACCTGGAAAAGCACTAGTAACAGGGGTGATGTGAAAGCAGCAGTAATATGAGAGCAATAGTAACAGTAACACAGCAGCAGTAACAGTAACACAGAGGTGATGGCACCAGAAAATATTTGATACTACTTCCAATGACATATAGGACCGAGTGAGTATTTGATGATTACAGATGGGCCGGGGTTCTCAGCTATCTACACTAGTAGTAACTCTCCAATAACAAGTGTTGGGTGAACAAATTACAGTTGGGCAATTGATAGGATTGTAATAGCATTAAGACAGAACATCCAGTCTATTAATTATACGTAGGCATGTTTTCCATATATAGTCATACGTGCTCGCAATGAGAAACTTGCACAACATCTTTTGTCCTACCAGCCCGTTTGCAGCGGGGCCTCAAGGGAATCTACTGGTAATTAAGGTACTCCTTTTAATAGAGCACCGGAGCAAAGTATTAGCACTTAGTGAAAACATGTGATCCTCATATCTAAACCTTCCCCTCCGGTTATCCCAGTTATTGTCACTCTGGGGCCTCGGGTTCCGGACAGAGACATGTGCAAACAACTTGTAGATACAATCTAAGCAATAATTATAGAGCTCAAATCTAAGATCATGCCAGCGTGCACTAGTGACAAGCATTAAACACAACAAGATTGCAGCAACAATAACTTCACAAACTTTATAGATAGGCTGATCATAATGTAACAATTCATCGGATCCCAACAAACACAACACCGATTACATCAGATGGATCTCAATCATGTAAGACAGCTCATGAGATCATTGTATTGAAGTACATGGGAGAGAGAGTACGAACTAGCTACTGTTAGAACCCGTAGTCCATGGGGGAACTACTCACGGAGCATGATGGAGGCGGTGGCGTCGATGGAGAAGGCTCCGGGGGTCAATCCCCGTCCCGGCAGGGTGCCGGAACAGGACCTTCTGACCCCCGAAACTAGGATTCGATGGCGGCGGCGCTTCGGGAGTTCTTCTGGAATATGATCGATCTCCTTAGGGTTTTCACGTCGGGAGGATTATATAGGCGAAAGGGCGATGTCGGTGGACGCCCGAGGGGCCCACCCCATAGGCTGGCGCGGCAGGAGGTGGGGCCGCGCCGCCAGGTGAGGTGGCCACCTCGTGGCTCCTCTTCGTCTCTCCTTCGGACTCCGTGACGGTGCTGGAAAAATAGGGACTTGGCCTTTTGTTTCATGCAATTCCGAGAATATTCGCAGAAGTAATTTTCTGGAACCAAAAACAGCAGAAAACAGGAACTGGCACTTCGGCATCTTGTTAATAGGTTAGTCCCAGAAAATGCATAAAAATGATATAAAGTGTATATAAAATATGCAGCAATTGGTATAATATAAGCATGGAACATCAGAAATTATAGATACGTTGGAGACGTATCAAGCATCCCCAAGCTTAGTTCCTACTCGCCCTCGAGTAGGTAAACGATAAAAAGAATAATTTCTGAAGTGACATGCTACCAACATAATCTTGATCAACACTATTGTAAAGCATATGAGATGAATGAAGTGACTCAAAGCAATGGTCTATAGTTTGCTAACAAAAAGATAATGACTAAACAACTGAATCATATAGCAAAAACTTTTCATGAATAGTACTTTCAAGACAAGCATCAAAAAGTCTTGCATAAGAGTTAACTCATAAAGCAATAGATTCTTAATAAGAGGTTTTGAAGCAACACAAAGGAAGATTTAAGTTTCAGCAATTGCTTTCAACTTCAACATGCATATCTCATGGATAATTGTCAACACAAAGTAATATAGTAAGTGCAATAAGCAAGCATGTAAGAATCAATGCACACAGTTGACACAAGTGTTTGCTTCTAAGATAGAAAGAAGTAGGTAAACTGACTCAACATAAAGTAAAAGAAAGGCCCTTCGCAGAGGGAAGCAGGGATTAAATCATGTGCTAGAGCTTTTCAAGTTTTGAAATCATATAGAGAGCATAAAAATAAAGTTTTGAGAGGTGCTTGTTGTTATCAACGAATGGTAGTGGGCACTCTAACCCCCTTGTCAAACAGACTTTCAAAGAGCGGCTCCCATGAAGGACGTTATCTCTACCAGCAAGGTAGATCATCACTCTTCTCTTTTGTTTACACATGTATTTTAGTTTTATTTATAGATGACACTCCTCCCAACCTTTTTCTTACACAAGCCATGGCTAACCGAATCCTCAGGTGCCTTCCAACATTCACATACCATGGAGGAGTGTCTATTTGCAAAATTAAGTTGCTTACTGATAAATCAGGGCAAAACATGTGAAGAGAATTATTAATGAAAGTTAATTAATTGGGGCTGGGCACCCTGTTGCCAGTTCTTTTTGCAAAATTATTGGATAAGCGGATGTATATGCCACTAGTCCATTGGTGAAAGTCTGCCCAACAAGATTGAAAGATAAAACACCACATATTTTCTCATGAGCTATAAAACATTGACACAAATAAGGAGTAATAAAGTTTTGAATTGTTTAAAGTTAGCACATGAAGTATTTACTCGGAATGGCAGAAAAATACCACATAGTAGGTAGTTATGGTGGACACAAATAGCATAGGTTTTGGCTCAAGGTTTTGGATGCACGAGAAGCATTCCCTCACAGTACAAGGCTTTGGCTAGCAAGGTTGTTTGAAGCAAACACAAGTATAAACCGGTACAGCAAAACTTACATAAGAACATATTGCAAGCATTATAAGACTCTACACTGTCTTCCTTGTTGCTCAAACACTTATACCAGAAAATATCTAGACCTTAGAGAGACCAATCATGCAAACCAAATTTCAACAAGCTCTACGGTAGTTCTCCACTAATAGGTTTAAATTACATGAAGCAAGAGCTTAAACATGATCTACTTGAGAGCTCAAAACAATTGCCAAGTATCAAATTATTCAAGACAATATACCAACTACCACATGAAGCATTTTCTGTTTCCAACCAAATAACAATAAGTGCTGCGGCTTTCAGCTTTCGCCATAAACATAAACAATAAGTGTTGAGGCTTTCAGCTTTCGCCATGAAAAATAAATGCTGAGGCTTTGATGGCGTGTAACTCACACGTTCGTTGGAAACCCCAAGAGGAAGGTATGATGCGCACAGCAGCAAGTTTTCCCTCAGAAAGAAACCAAGGTTTATCGAACCAGGAGGAGCCAAGAAGCACGTTGAAGGTTGATGGCGGCGGGATGTAGTGCGGCGCAACACCAGGGATTCCGGCGCCAACGTGGAACCTGCACAACACAACCAAAGTACTTTGCCCCAACGAAACAGGTGAGGTTGTCAATCTCATCGGCTTGCTCGTAACAAAGGATTAACCGTATTGTGTGGAAGATGATTATTTGCAAGAAAACAAGTAAAACAATTATTGCAAGCAGATTTGTATTTCAAGTATAAAAGAATGGACCGGGGTCCACAAGTTCACTAGAGGTGTCTCTCCCATAAGATAAAAGCATGTTGGGTGAACAAATTACAGTCGGGCAATTGACAAATAGAGAGGGCATAACAATGCACATACATGTCATGATAAGTATAGTGAGATTTAATTGGGCATTACGACAAAGTACATAGACCACCATCCAGCATGCATCTATGCCTAAAAAGTCCACCTTCGAGGTTATCATCCGAACCCCTTCCGGTATTAAGTTGCTAACAACAGACAATTGCATTAAGTATGGTGCGTAATGTAATCAACAACTACATCCTCGGACATAGCATCAATGTTTTATCCCTAGTGGCAACAAGCACATCCACAACCTTAGAACTTTCCGTCACATCGTCCCGGATATCAATGGAGGCATGAACCCACTATCGAGCATAAATACTCCCTCTTGGAGTTAAGAGAAAAAACTTGGCCGAGCCTCTACTAATAACGGAGAGCATGCAAGATCATAAACAACACATAGGTAATAACTTGATAATTAACATAACATAGTATTCTCTATCCATCGGATCCCGACAAACACAACATATAGAATTACGGATAGATGATCTTGATCATGTTAGGCAGCTCACAAGATCCAACAATGAAGCACAATGAGGAGAAGACAACCATCTAGCTACTGCTATGGACCCATAGTCCAGGGGTGAACTACTCACTCATCACTCCGGAGGCGACCATGGCGGTGAAGAGTCCTCCGGGAGATGAATCCCTCTCCCGGCAGGGTGCCGGAGGAGATCTCCGAGAATCCCCCGAGATGGGATTGGCGGCGGCGGCGTCTCGGTAAGGTTTTCCGTATCGTGGCTCTCGGTACTGGGGGTTTCGCGACGGAGGCTATTTGTAGGCGGAAGGGCAGGTCAAGAGGCGGCATGAGGGGCCCACACCATAGGTCGGCGCGGCCGGGGCCCGGGCCGCGCCGCCCGTGGTGTCGCCACCTCGTGGCCCCACTTCGACTCTCCTTCGGTCTTCCGGAAGCTTCGTGGCAAAATAGGACCCCGGGCGTTGATTTCGTCCAATTCCGAGAATATTTCGTTACTAGGATTTACGAAACCAAAAACAACGGAAAACAACGAAGCTGGCTCTTCGGCATCTTGTTAATAGGTTAGTTCCAGAAAATGCACGAATATGACATAAAGTGTGCATAAAACATGTAGATATCATCAATAATGTGGCATGGAACATAAGAAATTATCGATACGTCGGAGACGTATCAGCATCCCCAAGCTTAGTTCCGCTCGTCCCGAGCGAGGTAAAACGATAACAAAGATAATTTCTGAAGTGACATGCCATCATAACCTTGATCATACTATTTGTAAACATATGTAATGAATGCAGCGATCAAAACAATGGTAATGACATGAGTAAACAAGTGAATCATAAAGCAAAGACTTTTCATGAATAGTACTTCAAGACAAGCATCAATAAGTCTTGCATAAGAGTTAACTCATAAAGCAATAAATCAAAATAAAGGTATTGAAGCAACACAAAGGAAGATTAAGTTTCAGCGGTTGCTTTCAACTTGTAACATATATATCTCATGGATAATTGTCAACATAGAGTAATATAACAAGTGCAATATGCAAGTATGTAGGAATCAATGCACAGTTCACACAAGTGTTTGCTTCTTGAGGTGGAGAGAGATAGGTGAACTGACTCAACATAAAAGTAAAAGAATGGTCCTTCAAAGAGGAAAGCATCGATTGCTATATTTGTGCTAGAGCTTTTATTTTGAAAACATGAAACAATTTTGTCAACGGTAGTAATAAAGCATATGAGTTATGTAAATTATATCTTACAAGTTGCAAGCCTCATGCATAGTGTACTAGTAGTGCCCGCACCTTGTCCTAATTAGCTTGGACTACCGGATCATCGCAATACACATGTTTTAACCAAGTGTCACAATGGGGTACCTCCATGCCGCCTGTACAAAGGTCTAAGGAGAAAGCTCGCATTTGGATTTCTCGCTTTTGATTATTCTCAACTTAGACATCCATACCGGGACAACATGGACAATAGATAATGGACTCCTCTTTAATGCATAAGCATGTAGCAACAATTATTATTCTCATATGAGATTGAGGATATATGTCCAAAACTGAAACTTCCACCATGATTCATGGCTTTAGTTAGCGGCCCAATGTTCTTCTCTAACAATATGCATGCTCCAACCATTAAGGTGGTAGATCTCTCTTACTTCGGACAAGACGGACATGCATAGCAACTCACATGATATTCAACAAAGAATAGTTGATGGCGTCCCCAGAAACATGGTTATCGCACAACAAGCAACTTAATAAGAGATAAAGTGCATAAGTACATATTCAATACCACAATAGTTTTTAAGGCTATTTTGTCCCATGAGCTATATATTGCAAAGGCGAATGATGGAATTTTAAAGGTAGCACTCAAGCAATTTACTTTGGAATGGCGGAGAAATACCATGTAGTAGGTAGGTATGGTGGACACAAATGGCATAGTGGTTGGCTCAAGGATTTTGGATGCATGAGAAGTATTCCCTCTCGATACAAGGTTTAGGCTAGCAAGGTTATTTGAAACAAACACAAGGATGAACGGTGCAGCAAAACTCACATAAAAGACATATTGTAAACATTATAAGACTCTACACCGTCTTCCTTGTTGTTCAAAACTCAATACTAGATATTATCTAGACTTTAGAGAAACCAAATATGCAAACCAAATTAGCAAGCTCTAGGTGTTTCTTCATTAATGGGTGCAAAGTATATGATGCAAGAGCTTAAACATGAGCACAACAATTGCCAAGTATCACATTATCCAAGATATTATAGCAAATACTACATGTATCATTTTCCAATTCCAACCATATAACAATTTAACGAAGAAGAAACTTCGCCATGAATATTATGAGTAAAGCCTAAGGACATACTTGTCCATATGCTACAGCGGAGCATGTCTCTCTCCCATACGAGTGAATGCTAGGATCCATTTTATTCAAACAAAACAAAAAACAAAAACAAACCGACGCTCCAAGCAAAGTGCATAAGATGTGACGGAATAAAAATATAGTTTCAGGGGAGGAACCTGATAATGTTGTCGATGAAGAAGGGGATGTCTTGGGCATCCCCAAGCTTAGACGCTTGAGTCTTCTTAGAATATGCAGGGGTGAACCACCGGGGCATCCCCAAGCTTAGAGCTTTCACTCTCCTTGATCATATTGTATCATACTGCTCTCTTGATCCTTGAAAACTTCCTCCACACCAAACTCGAAACAACTCATTAGAGGGTTAGTGCACAATAAAATTAACATGTTCAGAGGTGACACAATCATTCTTTACACTTCTGGACATTGCATAAAGCTACTGGACATTAATGGATCAAAGAAATTCATCCAACATAGCAAAAGAGGCAATGCGAAATAAAAGGTAGAATCTGTCAAAACAGAACAGTTCGTAAAGACGAATTTTAAAATGGCACTAGACTTGCTCAAATGAAAATGCCCAAATTGAATGAAAGTTGCGTACATATCTGAGGATCACTCACGTAAATTGGCTTCATTTTCTGAGTTACCTACAGAGAATTAGACCCAGATTCGTGATAGCAAAGAAATCTGTTTCTGCGCAGTAATCCAAATCTAGTATTCACTTTACTATCAAAGACTTTACTTGGCACAACAAACATAAAACTAAGATAAGGAGAGGTTGCTACAGTAGTAAACAACTTCCAAGACTCAAATATAAAACAAAAATACTGTAGTAAAAACATGGGTTGTCTCCCATAAGCGCTTTTCTTTAACGCCTTTCAGCTAGGCGCAG
Organism: Lolium rigidum; assembly: GCF_022539505.1. NCBI lineage: Eukaryota > Viridiplantae > Streptophyta > Magnoliopsida > Poales > Poaceae > Lolium > Lolium rigidum. Next base: position 245,666,784 of record NC_061512.1, on the reverse strand, counting down.
AAAGTGCATATCAAGTATTATCAAAGGGTGGTGCATCTACAGCGGGGTTTGGAGTTTTCTCAACCAAGCATAGTATATTGGATACATAAGTTTCAGCGTCTCCCTTTTCATTAGTCTTGGGCTTGCTACTCTCATCGAACAAATTTTCAGGAACAAGCCAAGCATAGTTATTTTCTAGTGCATCATTCATAGCTAGGAGTTTACATGGTATTGGTGCTTTGATCTCCCCACCATCATTAATATTATTAGTGTACCTTATTCTATCCATGTCCATTTTTTCAAGGAGACCAACAAAATTAGTATGAGAACCAAGCATATTAAATTTAGCAAAGACCTTTCTAGCCTCTCTTGCTAGACCACCAAATTCTCTAAGAAGGGTTTCTAAAACAAAATCTTTCTTTTCCCCTTCTTCCATATCACCGAGTGTAAGAAACATGTGTTGGATTATAGGATTGAGATTAACAAATTTAGTTTCCAACATGCGAACTAAAGCAAAGCAGCAGCAATTTCACGAGTAGGTGCAAGTTCTACTAAGTGTCTATCTTCAAAATCTTCAATAGTACTAACATGATTGAAAAATTCTTCTATATTATTTCTCCCAACTATAGACCCACGTCCTACCGGTATGTCTTTTGTGGTAAAATTAAAAGGAAACATGATGAATCAAGTAAAGTAAATGCAAGTAACTAATTTTTTTGTGTTTTTGATATAGAGTGCAAGACAGTAAATAAAATAAAGCTAGCAACTAATTTTTTTGTGTTTTGATATAATGCAGCAAACAAAGTAGTAAATAAAATAAAGCAAGACAAAAACAAAGTAAAGAGATTGGGAAGTGGAGACTCCCCTTGCAGCGTGTCTTGATCTCCCCGGCAACGGCGCCGGAAAAAGAGCTTGATGGCGTGTAACTCACACGTTCGTTGGGAACCCCAAGAGGAAGGTATGATGCGTACAAGCAGCAAGTTTTCCCTCGTAAAGAAACCAAGGTTTATCGAACCAGGAGGAGCCAAGAAGCACGTTGAAGGTTGATGGCGGCGGGATGTAGTGCGGCGCAACACCAGGGATTCCGGCGCCAACGTGGAACCTGCACAACACAACCAAAGTACTTTGCCCCAACGAAACAAGTGAGGTTGTCAATCTCACCGGCTTGCTGTAACAAAGGATTAACCGTATTGTGTGGAAGATGATTGTTTGCAAGAAAACAAGTAAAACAAGTATTGCAAAGAGATTTGTATTTCAAGTATAAAAGAATGGACCGGGGTCCACAGTTCACTAGAGGTGTCTCTCCCATAAGATAAAAGCATGTTGGGTGAACAAATTACAGTCGGGCAATTGACAAATAGAGAGGGCATAACAATGCACATACATGTCATGATAAGTATAGTGAGATTTAATTGGGCATTACGACAAAGTACATAGACCGCCATCCAAGCATGCATCTATGCCTAAAAAGTCCACCTTCAGAGTTATCATCCGAACCCCTTCCAGTATTAAGTTGCTAACAACAGACAATTGCATTAAGTATGGTGCGTAATGTAATCAACAACTACATCCTCGGACATAGCATCAATGTTTTATCCCTAGTGGCAACAACACATCCACAACCTTAGAACTTTCTGTCACTGTCCCAGATATCAATGGAGGCATGAACCCACTATCGAGCATAAATACTCCCTCTTGGAGTTAAGAGCAAAAACTTGGCCAGCCTCTACTAATAACGGAGAGCATGCAAGATCATAAACAACACATAGGTAATAACTTGATAATTAACATAACATAGTATTCTCTATCCATCGGATCCCGACAAACACAACATATAGAATTACGGATAGATGATCTTGATCATGTTAGGCAGCTCACAAGATCCAACAATGAAGCACAATGAGGAGAAGACAACCATCTAGCTACCGCTATGGACCCATAGTCCAGGGGTGAACTACTCACTCATCACTCCGGAGGCGACCATGGCGGTGAAGAGTCCTCCGGGAGATGAATCCCCTCTCCGGCGAGGTGCCGGAGGAGATCTCCGGAATCCCCCGAGGGGATTGGCGGCGGCGGCGTCTCGGCAAGGTTTTCCGTATCGTGGCTCTCGGTACTGGGGGTTTCGCGACGGAGGCTATTTGTAGGCGGAAGGGCAGGTCAAGAGGCGGCACGAGGGGCCCACACCATAGGTCGGCGCGGCCAGGGCTAGAGGCGGTCTCAGTACAAGGCTTTGGCTAGCAAGGTTGTTTGAAGCAAACACAAGTATAAACCGGTACAGCAAAACTTACATAAGAACATATTGCAAGCATTATAAGACTCTACACTGTCTTCCTTGTTGCTCAAACACTTATACCGTAAAATATCTAGACCTTAGAGAGACCAATCATGCAAACCAAATTTCAACAAGCTCTACGGTAGTTCTCCACTAATAGGTTTAAATTACATGAAGCAAGAGCTTAAACATGATCTACTTGAGAGCTCAAAACAATTGCCAAGTATCAAATTATTCAAGACAATATACCAACTACCACATGAAGCATTTTCTGTTTCCAACCAAATAACAATAAGTGCTGCGGCTTTCAGCTTTCGCCATAAACATAAACAATAAGTGTTGAGGCTTTCAGCTTTCGCCATGAAAAATAAATGCTGAGGCTTTCAGCTTTCGCCATGAATATTAAATAAAAACGAAGAACAAAAGTGTTCATATGAAAAAGCGGAGCGTGTCTCTCTCCCACACAAGGATTGCTAGGATCCGAATTTATTCAAACACAAACAAAAATAAAAGCACACAGACGCTCCAAGTAAAGCGCATAAGATGTGAAAGAATTAAAATATAGTTTCACTAGAGATGACCTGATAAGTTGTTGATGAAGAAGGGGATGCCTTGGGCATCCCCAAGCTTAGACGCTTGAGTCTTCTTGAAATATGCTTGGGTGACACACGGGGGCATCCCCAAGCTTAGGCTCTTCACTCTTCTTGATCACATTATATCACCCTTCTCTCTTGACCCTTGAAAACTTCTGCCACATCAAACTTCTCATAAACTTCATTAGAGGGGTTAGTTCTCAAAAAAACTTTAATCCACTTAAGTTCTGTAGTGACACATTGCAAGAACTCAATAAAACATTAGCTACAGTTCTCCACGTCTAGAAAGCCTTACTTAAAGTCCACAAGAGACAATGCAAAAAACAGAGACAGAATCTGTCAAAAACAGAACAGCCAGTAAACATGAATTTTTCAGAGGTACTTCCGTTGCTCAAATCAGAAAACTCAAAACTAATAAAAGTTGCGTACATATCTGAGGATAACGCATGGATTTTTTCAGAATGTTTCCATTTTTCTGCAGAGAGAAAAGCTCAAAACCGTGACAGCTAAAAATCTGTTTCTGCGCAGAAATCCAAATCTAGTATCAACTTTCTATTAGAGACTTTACTTGGCACAAAAATGCAAGAAAATAAAGATACAAAGGTATTGCTACGGAAGTAACAAGCACCTTGACTCAAAACAAAAAAGAAAAATTGCAAAAATAAAATAATGGGTTGTCTCCCATAAGCGCTTTTCTTTAACGCCTTTCAGCTAGGCGCAGAAGATTTTAATGATGCTCACATGAAAATAGAAAATGAAGCAAAAGGAGCATCAAGAAGCAAATTAAAAACACATTTAAGCCTAATCCACTTCCTATGCATAGGAATCTTGTACACAAATAAATTCATGAAGAACAAAGTGACAAGCATAGGAAGATAAAACACGAGTAACTTCAAAATTTTCAGCATGTAGAGAGGTGTTTTAGTACCATGAAAATTTCTACAACCATATTTTCCTCTCTCATAATAATTTCCAGTAGCATCATGAACAAACTCAACAATATAACTATCACATACATCATGCTTTTCATGATCTACAAACACATAATTTTTATCAAGCTCAAAAATAGTGGGGTCAAAACTATCAAACCCACTTTTTAAAAATCTATAACAAGATGATTGATCATTCTCAAGAGATATGGGACTCCTAGATAAAAGTAAGACCTCTCCAATCCCATTTTCATTAGTAGTACAATTAATATTATCAAGTAACATAGGACCATCATCTAGAGCTTTATCATAAACATTTGCTAAGCAAAACTCTTTAGTACCATGCATTTCGATATCAGCCACAAATAAAGGATTATCATAACATTTTTCGAAATAGCATGGATTATCATAAATAACAGTAGGATAATCATTTTACAAGTTTTACTCATAGGGAATATTTCAAGAGAATCCACAGGAATATAACATTCATCCTCCTTTGGTAATCATGGAGGACAATCAAATAGTTTAAGAGATAAAGAGTTACTCTCATTGGAAGGTAGGCATGGGTAGCTCATCCATTCTTCCTCCTTTTGTTCATCACTCTCCTCCTCTTTTTCATCTAATGAGCTTTCTGGTTCAGCAATTTCTTCTTCCACAGATTCCTGCAAATTGTGAGTGCATTCTTGTGCATGAATGAGTCTCTCTTTATAATCAATGATATAAGAATTATTGTTGTAATGTTCTATGCAATAATCAAGGATAGAAGAGACATAATCTTTAAGATCATTACAAGCAACACAGGTTTCATAATTTTTAGACATGAAGGATTCTATTTCAGAAGCTCCCATAAATAAAACAAATTGTTCTACTTCTTCAAATCCAAGATGAATATAGTTATTCCAATGATAGTTCGCAATTAAAACTTCTTTACTAAAGCCACATTGGAATTTAAGGTGTTTAGTATCCTGTTCAGAGCAACAATTTATATCATGGCGTTTAAGCAAGATTTTAGCAATTGTATTCAATTTTTCTAACACGGCACTCATGACTTTACCCTTTCTTGATTCTCTATAATTCATATATAATTCTATAAGCTCCATACAGAGTTGTGGGTTCTTCCATAACAACAGTTTTTAATTTTTCGGTTTTTCAAATTTTTATGGATTTTTGGGTATATAAGAAAAATAAAACAAGACAAAAACAAACTAGACAAAAGTAAACTAAGCAAAATAATACTAGATAGAAATAAACTAAGCACAAATAAACTAGACAAAAGTAAACTAAACAAAACAAAATAAAATAAAAACAGAGAGAGAGGTAGAGTGTACTCCCCAGGTGAACTTATCAGTAGAGCTATGCTCCCCGGCAACGGCGCCAGAAAATAGTCTTGATGACCCACAAGTATAGGGGATCGCAACAGTCTTCGAGGGAAGTAAAACCCAAATTTATTGATTCGACACAAGGGGAGACAAAGAATACTTATAAGCCTTAACAACTGAGTTGTCAATTCAGCTGCACCTAGAAAAGCACTAGTAACAGGGATGATGTGAAAGCAGCAGTAATATGAGAGCAATAGTAACAGTAACACAACAGTAGTAACAGTAACACAGAGGTGATGGTACCAGAAAATAGTTGATACTACTTTCAATGACATATAGGACCGAGTGAGTATTTGATGATGACAGATGGACCGGGGTTCCCAGCTATCTACACTAGTGGTAACTCTCCAATAACAAGTGTTGGGTGAACAAATTACAGTTGGGCAATTGATAGGATTGAAATAGCATTAAGACAGAACATCCAGTCTATTAATTATACGTAGGCATGTTTTCCACATATAGTCATACGTGCTCGCAATGAGAAACTTGCACAACATCTTTTGTCCTACCAGCCGTTTGCAGCGGGGCCTCAAGGGAATCTACTGGTAATTAAGGTACTCCTTTTAATAGAGCACCGGAGCAAAGTATTAGCACTTAGTGAAAACATGTGATCCTCATATCTAAACCTTCCCCTCCGGTTATCCCAGTTATTGTCACTCTGGGGCCTCGGGTTTCGGACAGAGACATGTGCAAACAACTTGTAGATACAATCTAAGCAATAATTATAGAGCTCAAATCTAAGATCATGCCACTCGTGCACTAGTGACAAGCATTAAACACAACAAGATTGTAGCAACAATAACTTCACAAACTTTATAGATAGACTGATCATAATATAACAATTCATCGGATCCCAACAAACACAACACCGATTATATCAGATGGATCTCAATCATGTAAGGCAGCTCATGAGATCATTGTATTGAAGTACATGGGAGAGAGAGTACCAACTAGCTACTGCTAGAACCCGTAGTCCATGGGGGAACTACTCACGGAGCATGATGGAGGCGGTGGCGTCGATGGAGAAGGCTCCGGGGGTCAATCCCCGTCCCGGCAGGGTGCCGGAACAGGACCTTCTGACCCCCGAAACTAGGTTTCGATGGCGGCGGCGCTCCGGGAGTTCTTCTGGAATATGATCGATCTCCTTAGGTTTTTCACGTCGGGAGGATTATATAGGCGAAAGGGCGATGTTGGTGGACGCCCGAGGGGCCCACCCCATAGGCTGGTGCGGCAGGAGGTGGGGCCGTGCCGCCAGGTGAGGTGGCCACCTCGTGGCTCCTCTTCGTCTCTCCTTCGGACTCTGTGACGGTGCTGGAAAAATAGGGACTTGGCCTTTTGTTTCGTGCAATTCCGAGAATATTTGCAAAAGTAATTTTCTGGAACCAAAAACAGCAGAAAACAGGAACTGGCACTTCGGCATGTTGTTAATAGGTTAGTCCCGGAAAATGCATAAAAATGATATAAAGTGTATATAAAACATGTAGCAATTGGTATAATATAAGCATGGAACATCAGAAATTATAGATACGTTGGAGACGTATCATGCACCACCCAGCCAGCTCATCTGGTTCCTCCGGAACAAGTAGGTCCCACTTTGGGACTCCCAAAACCTTCTAGAAGATCCTTGATACGATACCTGAAAATCTGATATTTTTCAGAACCCTAAAATCAACTTGCATATATCAATTTTATTCTCCGGATCATTCCGAAGCTTCTCGCGATGTCCGGTATCCCATCCGAGACTCTAGTAGTATTCGGTCTCACCGTTATTAATATCCCATTGCTACAATAGTGATGTTAAACGTTAAGTGTGTGATATTACGGGTTTGAGACTCAGCGGACATGATCGAGACATCTCTTCGATCAATAATCAATAGCGGGACCTGGATCTCCGTAATGATTCCCACACATTCAACGGATATCTTTATCGGTTGAACCACAATGTTGAGGATTCAAACAATTCCATATTCCATTCCCTTTGTCTCGCGATATTTTACTTTCCCGAGATTCGATCGTCGGTATCAACATACTTAGTTCTATCTCGTTTGCAGCAAGTATTCTTTACTCGTACCATAACACATCATTCACTTGTGTCTAACACATTAGTCACATGATTGCAAGTGATATAGAATGTGCGCTACCTAAGCGCTCCCTGAGTATATCTATCCGTTATGCGGATGGACAAATCTCACTCTTGATACATACTATCCTACAAGTAAGTTATGAGATAACCAAAGACGTCTTTATGATCACCCAATTACAAAGTAACGTTTGATGCCCTCGAAGTATTTTTCCGGTACTATGAAGTAGCGTAATCACATGGTCTAAGGATTGCTATATCTCACATTTGATTGCTACATCAATTTAAACATTGACACAATCTAACTGCTTCGCTTAGCTAGGTCTTGACCATCATGTCATTCTTCTAATGACATGATTCCATTCTTAATTGACAACACATGTCTATGATTACGAAACCTTACCCATTATTAACCAAAGAACTAGTCTCGTAGAGGCTTACTAGAGACACGGTGTTATTTACAAACCACACAAGTATTAGAGATTTCGCTTAACACAATTCTATCATAGATTATAAACATTTATCATGAACATATGGTAATAAATTTATTACTGTTGTGATCTCTAGGGAATATTTCCAAGTCGGCCAGCTAGGGGTGTGTTTTGCTGGGAAATTTTGGCATGCAACGGGAAGCAGCAGCGGGCGACAGGCGGTGGACAGATGGGGCCCTCTTAGTGTGAGATCGAGTGTAGTAGTGCATGGTTGGTCAGCGCATTTAACATTAAATAAAAAGGCAAATCGACAAAATGCTCAGCGGGGTGCTTTGCGCATAAAATTGATTGCAGGCTACCAATCAACAAGAATGGGATTTGGTTGTACTCTTTCATAAAATACATCACAAGTTTCATAATAGTAACAAAGTACATCGCAAGTTTCTTAATCATAAAAATAACAATACATTTTTCATAATTATAAGCAAATACAATACAAGTTGCATATATCAAAATAAAATTCACCACCAAGGTTCACAACCACAACATGATACAACATAAGGTTCAAAATAATAAAAGGATACAACAGGAATTTAAGAGTTCAAGATACAAACAGGTAAACAAATTGAGCAACTTATTATGGTAGAAAAAACTAGTAAATTATTATCGATGTTGATGGCTGCTTGGCTACTCAGATGGCTCCTGGCTGGGTGTTGTTGCCACCACCTGGATTGTTGCCACCGTCACCTAGCCTCCGGCGATTAGCTGTGTAAAAATGAAAACATAGTTGGTTAATTTTAAAGATGGAGGAGCTCATGTATGTATTGGTGGTGGTAGAGATTGAGAATGGATTGGTGGTTACCAGCGAGGGCCTCCGCACGAGCCCTAACATATTGCGCGTTGATCCTTTCCATGTTGCGCGCCCTAGCTAGGTCCGCCCATGTTGTCGGCACCCGGGCGGCGCCACGCGCCGCGCCTGCGCTCGAAGACTCTGCTGTGGGTACGGCGGTGCGTCGCTGGTTACCTGCGAGGGTGGTCGCGCGTGCCATGTTTGGCGGCCTGGAGAACCACGCCGCTACTTGGGTGGCACGTCGTCTGGCGCTCGCCCTCGAAGACTCCCCGACGGCAAAGGTGCCAGGTCCGTCTCCCCATCCGGAGTTCATGTTGTGCAGCGTGCCAGCGCCGAGGTTGGCCGGCCCTCCGCGAAGCGCCGCGTTGGCGGGGCCCGGAAAGAGCGTGCACCCTTGGTGGCTAGCGATGTTACAACCAGTCTGATGTCCAAGCAACGCAGCTCCAATGCCTGCGAGCTGCCGAAGCGCGTTGTAGAGGCTGGGGTTGAGGCCGATTAGCTGTCCACGCGGCACCACTCCATTGCCCGCGAGAAGCGGGTTGTGGCGACCAGCGTAAGGACCCGCGGGCTGTCCACGCGGCACAGCTCCATTTCCCGGAAGAGGGGGAAGCGTGTTTTGTCGGCCAGCGGCATGTCCATGCTGCATGGCTCCGTTGCTCGTGCCGAGGCCGGTAGGTGCAGGCCATCTGGTGCGGCTAGAGTTGCCGACAACATAGCCGACCTGCCTTCCGACCGATAGTTCTCCGCTGCCAATTCTGAGGCGATAAGCGTTGAGGGTGGCAGGATCGGTGCGCTGCAGTATCACCGCACGTAGCGGCGCGGAGACAAGCGGGGCACGAGGTAGGCGGTTGTTGCTCTGCGGCACGGTGAAGCGAGCGAGGGCGCGCTCGAACTGGGAGATGGGCGTGGGGGTGGCTTGGTTTTCCCGCGCACCTCCCATGCTTGGTGGGCCTCCAGAATGGGCCATCAACGTCTCCGGGGATTTTGGGGGTGTTGGTTTGCGTTTTCGAGACTGGGATTTTGGCGGTTGGGTTGCGTTTTCGAGACTGGCACTGACTGGGTTGAATTCTGAGACTGGGTTGAATTCTGATTGATTTGAACGGGGGTGGCGGGTGGGAGTATTTATATACGATGGAGGGCATTAATTTCACATTTATAACATTATTTTTTCATATCTTTTAGTTCTAATATTTGGAAGTTATTAATTTCTGCACAATCTTTAGAGAATCTTTATTATCCATATCTTTTCAGATATTCATTAGTGATAAGTTTTTAATTGGCAATAATAAATATTCCAATATATTATCCAGATTGCACCATTAATTTGCATACATTAATGTTATATCTCAGGATGTCCAGTACATTAATGCAATTATAATCATACAGAAGGAGCGAAAGAATTGTCCACAATATAATATAACTAGTGTACACCTGTGGATCATAAAACAGCAAGGAAATACACAGCATTGCGGCAAGGCAAAGAAAGGGCTAGGAGAGAGGCCTGAAGACTAAAAACATATGGGCTAATTTCCTTGTCCTTGCGCAAATTTGGACAAGTTTCTGATGCTTTTTTTTAACATTACACATGCTGGTCACGCCTGCTTGCTTTCTGAGGTAGAAACTTCTGCGCTACACATAGGACATACCTGCAAATAGTCAAAGATACATTGTCACAACTTCCCAAAACTTGAGAGACCAGCACATCAGATGATGCATCTATAATCCCCTTTCAGAAATGTAAGGAAACAGGAGCAGATAAATGCATATTTCTTATTTTAGAAATCATGTATTAAGACAACTTCAATTGCCTCTTTAATTAAGATACATACAACAATAATAGAACAAAGTATACAGCAAGATGCTAATATCATTAAACAAATGTTTTTAGTAAAGTAGCACCAAGTATACAACATGATGCTAATATCATTAAACAAACTTTTTAATAAAGTAGCACCAAGTATACAGCAAGATGCTAATATCATTAAACAAATGTTTTAGTAAAGTAGCACCAAGTATACAACATGATGCTAATATCATTAAACAAATTTTTTAGTAAAGTAGCACCAAGTATACAACAAGATGCTAATACCATTAAACAAAAGTTTTTAGTAAAGTAGCACCAAGTATACAACATGATGCTAATATCATTAAACAATTTTTTTAGTAAAGTAGCACCAAGTATACATCATGATGCTAATATCATTAAACAATTGTTTTTAGTACTCCCCCCTTCCAAAAAAAAAAGCTGCTCACCTTTATCTACATACAAAAGGTACTCCGTATATAGTGTCTACAAAAAGTTGAGCTTCATTTTTGGGACGAAAGGAATAGAAGAAATAAAAAAGACGTAGATTATCTTTGTAAGATCACATTCACCCTAAACAAATAATGAGGCAATAATGCTTTGTCAGGCCAGAATTTATTTTGTAAGATTACATTGCAATTTTAGTAGATAAGAATTAAACAAGCATAATAACTCTGTGATGACATTTAAATTGTAGTAAAATAATTACTGTGTAGATCCCTTACTACTAAAGAAAGGGCGACTACTAAAGGCAATTATTTGGATGTGATTTAAAGGTCACCACACATCTATTATGTTTATTTAATTCTTACCCTACTAAAATTACAATATGATCTTACAAAATAAATTATGTGCTAACAAAACATTAATGACTCATTATTTGTTTAGTGTAAACGTGATCTTACAAAGATAATCTACATCTTTTTACTTCTACTAAAAACATTTGTTCAATGATATGCCCCACCACAATAACCAGGACTGCCCCTTGTTTGGTTTTTAAGAAGTACCAATGGCAGTAGTAAAAAAACAGAGAAAACAAAACAAGTTGCTACCCCTTAGGCCGTAGGAATCGAACTTGAGATCTAGCACACTACCGCCACTTGAGGCCCAATACCAATTGGGCTGTGTTGGTTTTGTGATTTAACTATTGAGGTACATATGATATATACGATCAAAGTAAACTACAAAATTAGATTAAACCTAAATGAAATATGATGGTTCGTGTCACTATCCAACCTACAGAGCCGGTCGTCGGGCTGGCAAACCATTAAACCAGTCTCTTGACCAGCTCACTCCCGGACCAGTTTTTTAAACCATGTTTATGACACTGAGCAGGCCCGGCCCTGAGCAGGTGCAACCAGTGTGGCTGCACCAGGCCCCAACCTGCTAGGGGCCCTCACCCAGGTACGTCCATGTATGCCGCTTAGGAAAAAAATAATTCAACTCAATCAGCCCAATTGCTGGCAGATTAGCGCTCGTAGATGTCGCTAAAGAAAATAGGACAGAACATAGCGCATCAATTCCAGTTCAGGTCGTCTCTCCAGTCGCATTGTCTTCTCCTCTCGACTCCTGCCCTCCTCTCCTTGTTCTTCCCCAATCACAGCCGATGATGGCGCGCCACTCTTCTGTCAAGATTTTTAACCGCTCTGAGGGAATTAATGAAGGAGGGCATCCTAATTTGTTATTTCCAATAGATCCTCCTTTCTTGGTCTTCCCCTCCTAAATATCTCCCATAGATTAGTCTCTTTTTTTTGTTCATCTGATCGTTTTGATGCATTCTCCTTCATTCTCCATAGGCTTCACTTGAGACTTGAGAGAGATAAAAGTTGGAGAAAGAGATCAAATGCAAGGGGGAAGGTGATTGGTGGCAGCGGCAGCCAGGAGGCATGCAGCCAGCGCCCAGCGGGCGGCTGCAAGGTAGCAGTAGCACTTGGCAGCCAAAAGACAGGACGGCAGTCCAAAAAACAACCAGTTAATTTCATCCTTGCTCCAGGTGTTTTTGTTTTAACTTCCAGTTTTTTCATGTCCTAATTCTTCTAGTGTCTATGTTTTCTACTTTAATGTTAAAATGTGTCATCCAGAAAGTGTATGTGTGCTTGTAAAAAGGGGCAAAAGAACAGATTAATGTTGTGTATGTGTTTCTGAAGTGAATGTGTATTGTCAGCAGTAAGACCATACGTAGTGTTTGAAATTTTGATAGAATTATGTAGAGAGGCTATCTGTGCAAAAGTCCTATCTCAGGCCTCCTCATATTGAAACATAAAAACTCTATAACTATTTGTATACAAGGGGCCCATCCTTTTTGCCTTGCACCGGGCCCCCAATATCTCAGGGCCGGCCCTGACACTGAGAAGTTGCTGGGGTAAGGAAAACGTTTTCGAATTGAGATGTCAGAAGAAAAGGAAGAACATGGAGGTTACGGAAGGCCTTGCTTTGGGCTTTGACTGCCGAGGTTCTACTAAAGAATCTGGCCCAGTATTGGAAAGTGGTGAATAGTGGCACAGTATAAAGCAATGGGTCCATGTAGCTGCTGTGCTAGCCCAATAAGCAGCACGTTTGGATTAAAACAACATCGCTGCTAGGTAGCATGTGGAAGGGACGAGACTGGACCGGATGGAAATATAATCCAAGCCGAGAATGGGAAATGTAGGTAGAGGTCAAGTCTAAATGTAAATAACACAGCTCTAATGGTAAATAAAGGAAATGAATCAATATTTAAGATGCATAATTCAGCGCTGGTAGTTAGCATATTTTTGGGCCATCTACCTACAACATGTGGACTGGTTACCCGAATCACAAATGTCAGTTCTAGACAATGAGGTTATTAAAGAAACTGTGGCCCAAACAGAGCAAGAAAATGTTCACATGCGCAACAAAGCAGTCACCCCTTGCTTTACTTCTCTCCATGTGCTATCTTTATTCGACCAAAGCAGGACTAGATAACTGCTTAAAGCTTAAAATAGCACTAGCAACTCCCTTAAACTAGCACTAGCAACTACCTGAACTCTCTTGCAGCCAAATTGGGAGTAGTACTTATGATTATTATGACATACCTCTTTCAGTAGCAGCCAGTACTTACGAAATTCTACTTGACTTGGGGAAGTAAATGGAATACATGAAACTGAAAGATAGCTACTGATGGTCTAATACTTTACGAAGATATTATGCTACAACAAGGCATAGCTCTATAAACAGAGTAACTATAAGGCGCCCTTAAATATCACTGGTCAATGACTTATAACTTTGACTATGATTTGTACTTATAATATGTTCGCAGAATTTGTTTAAATAAGTATGAAATGAAATAGATTTGCAAGAAGAATGCAACGTTACAATTTATACATTCTGAAACCATATGAATTTGTATATATTAGTGGTCAATTTGTGCATTAAATACCGTGCCTTATATTTTGGGACGGAAAGAGTATTTTTTATAAACCATGACCCAACCCAACATTTTCCTTTCAGGTGGACGTGTGATAGCCTAATATGCTTCATACCGTGAAACCATAGGCAGTGCTTATGTATGGGGAATAATCATGTTCTAGATAACCAAGTTGAAAGGGGTGATGTACCTTATTTATTTGAAGCCACTGGTTTATGCACTCAGGATGGTATGAATGCTTGCAGGGAAGTGCAACCAAAGATTCACCATCCTCAAATTCCACGCGGCAAATTACACATCTACCACAATAACGGTATGTTAGCAAAAATTCAATATAATGTATAAATAACATATATTATTGGAAGTCTATGATACTAAAACTTTTTGCACGTACTGCTCAGTGTTGCCATCTTGCACATCCTTTGTCTTGTGAGTTACTGAAGGTAAGGAAGCAAGTGTATCAGCAGAGAGACCTCTGCTTTCTGTACCAACTACTTCGCCCAATGCAACTAGTTCCTAAAACCACGGTTATAACCATTAGCATTGCATCCTGGAACTTAGAGCAGGGTCAGACACCAGAGGAGCAAAACAAATATAACTTGCCTCATAAGAGTACTCATCTGGATCAACCTCCTGCCATGAATCCTGTGTTTTACAATAACATATCGATTTGTAAATTTTATTCTGTTCACATTTGGCTGATCTCAAAGAGAAAGCAAAAACACAATACCACTATCTAAAAAAAGACATAAGTCTCTGTTTAGAAGTTGGGAGGAATTGGATGTGGCATGGCAAAGTCCTCGGAGAGAACATGGTAAGAGGTATATTTGACCACTTATAGCATACTAGCATGTAGACGTAGATTCTTAGCTGCTTTTGGCTTTTACCGCTATATCGGCAAATGATTTTAACTTTCCTAAGGAAGAGCAATCAACGGATAAGGAAAGAGGAATAACCACTCACTTGTAACATCAAGACAGGATTTATTATTGAAGTTTTGGGTTGCAAATATGACAAAAGAGGGCACACTGATGTTGAAACGCCTTCTATCATCATGAAGTTACAAGTTGATAGTTAAATTGCATCAATGATTTTTCCCCTAGCCATTATTGAGCATTACAAGTTTATAAAAAATAATGAAGATAGCATGTCGACAAGTTAAAGAAACAACTCCTTCCACATTAAGGTGATAATAAGAGTGCACTGTGCAGCTACCATGCTAAAAAAGATTGATGTCTATGTTAGAAACATGGAAAAGAACGTCGATCTATTTATGTAAAGTAACATGGTATTGACAAAACCAAAATGACTGACAGCATGAATACATGCTGGCACTAATCATGTTAGCTCCTGCAGACTGGCATATTTTGTCTTCAACTGCGTTAACGGAACAACCAAGTGCCACGGTGTACATCACAAGCATTGACAAACTAAGTAGAGAGCATAATTTCATTTCATCCAAACTCCAGTGGTTCCAACTTCTGAAGACAAAAACAAGTTCCATCCAAGCCACTGAAGAATTAATTACTACCTGCGCATCGTTCACGTGATCCTCTACGTGCTCCACCGCTCGCCCTACAAAGCGAAACCAGAAGTGCATGTGAGCAACCGCAGGAAAATGCGGAGCGAGCTGAAGAAACACCCATCCATACTCACACTCGCTGATCCCAGCGAGAGCCAAAAGGCGCGCGGCAACCTCACGCTCCTCGGCATCCTGCAGCGCTCGCGCGTAAGCCTCATCGTCCTCGTACTCCGCAGGGTCTAGCTCTGGCTCCACCTCCTCATCCTCATCGAACCCCTCCTCCTCGTACTCGCTCTCCTCAGAGCCAGAGTCCTCGCCCTCGCCCTCACCCCGGCCCTCGCCCTCAACATCCTCGTCCCCATCACCCTCGGCTCCAGCCGGGTGCTCGTGGTGGTGGACGCGGAGGTGGTGCTCCAGGTCCTCCTCGTAGTCCTCCGCATCCTCGTCGTCGTCGTACTCGTAGCTCCCGGCCTCCGAGCTCCCGTAATCGCTGCCCTCGCCGCCGCCCCCTCCGTTCATCCGCAGCATCATGTACGCCCGCTCCTGCAGCACCGATCCAAACGGCATGTTAGTCCCGCGTGCGTCTCGGAAACCCTAGGAACGGCCGGGGCCGCGAGATCTCGTCGCACTTGCCTGATCCTGGAGGACGCGCGCCAGGGCGAGGTCCGCGTCGACCTGGCTGAGGGCCGTGAATGGGCGACGCGCCTCATCGTCGGCCTGGGCGGCCGCCGCCGCAGCAACCGCAGCGGCGTCGTCGTCCGGTCGGGAAGCGGCGGCCGGCGGAGGCTGATTTGGGGTAGGGTTGGGGCCGGCGCCGGGTGTATCGCCGCCACCGCTCCCCTTGGAATCCTCCATGGTTGCGAGATTAGAGGGAAGCGGGTGCCCCGGACTTGGGAACGAAAGGTATTGCCAACTCGGGTTAGCCCAGTCGGGTGGGCTTGTGCGGAGGAGGACAGACCGGTGTGTTACGGTGCGGCGTCTGATTAGCCTGGGTTTCGAGTTAAACTAGGGTTTTTTTTTTTTGCGAGGATTTTCTTTTTATTTCCTAGGGTTAGGGTTACATATAAAAATAACAATATAGAGTTGGTACATATACAAGTAACGGAACAAAAGTGCACGCTGCTATCACCGCAACTACTCCCCCGTCTCATAAAGATGTATTCTCTCCAATTCATATTAATTGACTCAACTATGTCTAGACACAGTATCTAGACAAAGTTGAGTCTATTAATTTGGATCGGAAGAAGTATGAAATTTGTCTAAATTTGAATATATCTAGACACTAAATAGCATCTAAATACATCTAAATTTTGATAAGCCTCGGACAAGTTTGGTGAGACGGAGGGAGTACTAAGCACGCACGTTGTTCGTCGTCTCCGGAGAAGAAGAAAAAAGCACTAGTAATTGGTCCACTCTTTGGCGCTGAAGAACCCTCTAGCCAGTAGGTGTTAGCGAGTGATACTTACAAGTACAGGGGATCGCTGAAATCTTCTATGAGAAGTATTACCTAAATTTATAGTTTGACTCAAGGAAAACGCAATAATACAAATAAGACTTTAACAATTGAGACGGCACTCTCAACCATACACAACCATACATGTATATCAATAAACTCACAAAACAAGTGGTGATTTTATAGCAGTTGATTCAAAACAGTAAAAGCAAACAGTAAATAAAAGCAACGGATTTCTGGTTTTCACCGGAAGTAGTAATGTGAAACTTACAGTGGCTAAAAGCTGTAATCAACTAACATAGCACTCGTCTCTAATTTAGTTGTGTGTAGATGTGTGCTCCAAATATAGTTATGTGTGAGAATTTGCATAACATCTATTGTCGAGCTTTCCCATTTCACCGGAGCCAACTTGAAACTACAAGCAATTAAGGTCTACCTTTCCAAATAGACCGGAACAAAGCATTAAGATCCATAAACACACATAACCCTCGAAATTACTACATCTCCCCTTTGTTTTTCCCACCTGTCACCTTAGGATTCGCATGATTAACATAATAACAAGTGATACACCTTGCAGATACATACCAAGCTCATATATATGATAAAGCAATATAGGTCTAGTGTTGAAATCATACCACTCGGGTCCTAGTAACAAGCATTGAACATAGCAAAGGTGTCGAGGGAGCTCCTCGGCAATGCCCACCATTAGGGGCTTGGGGTTGACGGAATCCTGCAAGCTAGCACGAGACATCGGATACCAAACAAACCGATAGGCTGCTATGATCGACTCGCCGAGAGGCATGGATTCTAGGGTTTGTGCTCTAAGTTGTTATGATTCTACGTACTGTTGTCCTTCTGTTCGGCAGACCCTCTCTTGGCCTTTATAAAGCAGGCCAGGTCCCAAGAGTCATGTCCGAACTTGACTAGGTTACAATGAAGTCTAATCCAATATTTCCATCTTTGATGCCTTCTTGCCTTGTCCATCAAGAATCTTTCTTCTGGTAGGTCTTCTTTGTTGGAACCGACGTACGGGCCCACTTGGTTATTGGACAATCTTCATGGGTCCCTAGTTGGGCCAAAGGAGGTAGACTAACGTCGGGTACCCCAAAGGGTAATGCCCACATCAGTAGCCCCCGAGTGACTGGCCGAAGTGAAGCTTCGGGCAGGGACTATAGTTGCATTCATCCGAATATCCTTGCATATCGAAGAAAATCGAACCTTCTTGTTTGCCACAGAGTAAAAACTGCTTGATATCGGGTGCGCGTCCAGCGCTCCCGATGGGAGTAGCCCCTAAGTCTAGGGCGGATGTTTGCAACCGTGCGTAGACTCAAGTTATACTACTCAAAGATTTTGATGTCGATGTTTTCTGAACTTTCTTTGTCATCTGATATCTTTTAATATATCGGGTCTTCAAAGACTTCGAGTGAAGTCATGAAATTTTGTTGTACGTAAGGCATAAAAGTAACGAGCCCAACCTTATTCGATAAATCGATGTTGGTTAACTGCCAATGGCAAAACAACGTTACCCTACACAGAATCAAGTCCCCTGGCTTGATCATGGATCTACTGGAATCTTCAGGTCCATTTTTCTTTGAATTCACTTGTTTTTATCGGGTGCGCGTCCATCGCTTCCGATGGGAGTAGCCCTCTAGTCTAGAAACGGATGTTTGCAACCATGCGTAGACTCAAATCGAGTAGTCGAAAATGATAGATTCCTTCGGATGCCTGTTTTTACTTCGAGTGATTTTACCAAGAAGAGACGATAATCTTGATGATATCATTAATGATGTTGTAACTGCTGTAGTGAGTCTAATGGGACGTGACCTGAGGGGCCCATCTCATGTCTGAACAGTCTGTTTTGGAAATGACCGAACATTGTGCCCTATCCTAGGCATCTCCTCGATTTCCGCGCATAGTGGAGGTAATAGTCCTTTGACTTGCTTGTTATTTTGACACGTGGTGAGCCAAATCTGTGCCCCAATTTCATGGCCTGAATCCACCGGCCTAGATCCTGAACAACTTTTCCTTTATAAAAGGGGACTCAAAGATTTTACTTCTTTCCCCTGCCATCTTCCTCTTCTTCCTTCGTTCCTGTAACTTGCTACTCCTGCGTTCTTAACGCCGCTACGCCCAAATAACCAAAGTTCTTAAGAGGTTCTGCCAAGATGGTCAAAAAGAAGGGCGCCGCCACGGCCAGTGCCGCCACGAGTGCCACTGGCCCCAAGGCCGCCACGACCGCACTGAAGAAAACTGCTCCGGAAACCGCCACCACCATTACCAGAGATGCTCTATGTGAATGGCCCGCATCCACAATGACGAAGCGTGATGAGAAGAAACCACGGAGCCTTGGCTTGATTTCCGACAGGGAGGAAGACGTCCTTCTGCTAGGTTCAGATTCCCGTCCCAATCCTCCTGCTGGTTTTACTGTAATGTTCGTTGCGTTCTTGTACCGTGGATTATCCCTGCCAGCACACAAATTCCTCCGATGCCTTTTGCTTTCATAGGGGATTAAACTTTGACGGTTGACTCCTAATTCTATCCTTCACCTTGCAATATTTATCACCACCTGTGAGGCTTTCCTTGGTATTGATCCCCTAATTCTATACCATCATTTTTAACCTCCTCTTTTTATTTGTTCTCGCCATTTGGCACCATGGAAGGATCTGAGTTAGCACATCCTAGCATATTATTCTCTTTCCATACCGTTTCATATTTTCATTGGATGCAGGTTGCGATGATCTTCCCCTGCAAAAAAAGGCTACGATGATCTCAAAGTTTCATGCTGGGCTAGCAATACTTAATGACTGTGAACATTTATTATTGTAAGAGATATCGAGATCCAACTGCTATGGCTGAGTCTAGTACGTATCTTAAGTTCCAAAACTGATCTTTTATGTTACATTTTGAGGGAAGTACATAACGATAATGTCAACCAAAATTAATGTACATGTATCCATGGATTGTTGATCGTATCGATGGAAGGTAGTACAATGATGTTCACCACAAGTAATATAGTTAAATATATAATGGTGTGCTCTTTAATTAAACTAATGTATGCATAGCCTATATTGAATATAGTCATCTCCTTTTGGTTATAACATTTTGGTTTTCCGATGCTATTAGTTTCAAAGAAGATGTCGTAACTGGTGTTGGGAGCTCCAGTGACGAACAAAGGGAACCCTCGACACTAGAAGGAGCATACGTTCCATCCATCAATTCCAAATACATGGACAGCGTCAGGCAAAAATGACTGCACTTCCCCTTAACGGAGTATAGTCTATTATGTTTGTTATGTCGTAGTTCCTGCACATGTGCCTTGCTCTGGTTTAACAGAATCGGCGGTTTAGTATGTTCCGTTCCTGCATAGGGTCTCCTAACAGTTTCAATATCATGGGCAATGTTCCGTAGGGTCTCCTAACAGTTTCCAGATGTATGGTACAATAGACATGCTACTTCAACTCTCAAAATTGCAAGTACGATGTAGGGTTATTAATAATACGAGGGTCATCTAGTTCGATCATTAGTTTGAAGTAACAGTAGGAACACTAAGTCCGGGTTTAGGGTCAAAGAGGTGTTTGATTCTCCTACCTTTCAGGGTGAAAACCCAAGGTCTGGCCTTAACTGGTTGTGCCTGGCAATGACCTTGTTGGAGGCATTGTTTTGAGAGCGGGGACTATCTTCAGGGTGAAAACCTAAGATCGTTGATCGGGCGACGATGGTGTTCGCGCACTGTTCCCTTCTTGGAGGCGTCGTTTTTGGAGATTCTGTATTTCAGGTGTTGTCTTGGCGGTGGATGTATTGCTGTTGTTAGGCCCGAGATACTGTAGCGGGACTTTTGTTTCTTAGTTTTCTTTTCTTCTTTTTGGCTGTGTGCATCCGTAGTGCCATTAGGGTGGTGCGTTGTTGCAGAGGCTGGGTGTAATTGGTATCGTTTTGATATTAATATATTCCCTTTATCGGAAAAAATATAGTTTCTAATTTATGCATCTCATGGTTCAACTGAATTAACTGTGAATACGACCCAACCTCCATAGTAGATGTCATCCAAGGTTCTGTTTGTCAGTCCATAGCAACGAAGTGCAAATCCCATTTTCTCGGGAACTAACTGAACTGTGTCCCCAAAATGTAATCTAAAGGCATCCCACACATACCAGAAGTGTATTCGCAATCACACAAAATGGGACACACATCCTTTCGACACCGTTCCAGGGACATGGCTAGCTATCACACAAAAAGGTACAATTGCCATGCTAGCACTGTCCATAAAAGGATGATCGAAATTTGTCCAAATTTTAGAAACTCTCTGAGTGTATAGATACATCCAAATTTAGACAAGCGAGAGAGTGCTAACAAATTGTGAGCTACCAATCTGTTGCAAACCGATTAAGATTCAGTGATTCCATCCAGTCCAGGTAGCATGAGCAAGATTCAACTGCACAGTAGGAAGCAGCAAACATATATCCACCAAGATAAGCTGGAAGGCAAAATCCAACGGCCAATAAAAAGAAATAGTAGAAAAGGATAATAATGCTCGGTTATACATTAAACCAAGGGAAAATGCATCTCTTTGATGAAGCAACGGAGCACATACATGTTGAATAAGAGCATCTCCACTCGTTTGCCCTCCCCACGCCGAAATCCGGGGCAATTTACGTCCGGATTGGACGTAAATTTGGCGTGGGGAGGAGTAGTTTTCCAGCCGCGTGCTCAGGCGAAGATGGCGATCTAAATTTAAAAAACGGAAACTTGACAAACTACGGCTTAAAACGGGTGAATTTAGACTAAATTTAATGATATTTACTATATAGAGGGCGAAGTTCATACATAGAGGCCGAATTCGACTATATTTCGAATTCGGTTAGGGGAATACAACTGTAAATATTAAAACACGGCGCTCTACATGCCCAAATGGCGGTAGAACACCGTGTAGTCCATGTCACCGTCGCCTCCATCGTCGTCGGAGCCGTCGTCGTCGAACTGCGGCGGCGCCGAAGCCGCCTGGCTGCTGCCTTGGCCGGCGTCTTCCCACCGGCCATTGGTGCGAGGCGGGGACGGTGATGGCTTGTACCAGTCGTCGTCGGAGGCTTCGAGGTCGGTGACGGGGACGGCGGCGCCGGATGGAGGAGTCGCAGGCCGGCGGTAGCGAGCGACGTCCTCGAGGAGCCTCGCCTGCCGCTCCGCCTCCTCCTTCTCCCACTGCTCCCTCAACCAGGCGCAGGCCTGGTCGAGTGGCATGGCGTTCTCAGCGGGGACGAGGTCCTGGAGGGACCTCGCGATGACGGCCTCGAGGATGGCGGCGTCCTCGGCGCTTTCGACCTCCTCCACCTTCACCTTCGCCGGCTTGCGGTTCCGATCGCCAGAGGTGTCGTGTTCGCGCTTGGGGCGGAGCCGTCCTTGTGCCGTCGAGGGCTCGCGGATGACGATGCCGCCGCCGCGCGCGCGGTTGCTCGGCGGGGAAGCCGCCTCCTTTTTCACCGGCGCCAAGGATGGCGCCGACCTGGAGAGCGACCTCGAAGCCGATCCGGAAGACGACGAGCTGGCAGCCATGCGCCGTGGCTACCAGTTGTTTCCCCGGCGGCGGCTGGCTGATGCCCTCGATGAAGGGGGCATCGTCAGCACCGGGAAGTTGCCGCCCTCGATGTGCTCGAGGACGTTCTCCAGCGTCCTATTCGGCGCGCTCCACCAACGTCGGTGACCCGCGGCGTTGTTGCGCGGAGGCGGAGCCAGCAGGCCGTCGTAGGCCGCCAGCTCCCGCTCCCACCGCCGGAGGAAGAACGAGTTCCACCTCGTGTAGTTGTCGGGGTGGTGGCGCGGATCAGCGCGCTCTTCGTCCGTCATCGTCATCCGAGCCTCCTCGATGGCGACGTCGAGGGCGTGGCCCCGGGGCGGCGGCGGGATTGTATACTTATCTAGTATTCTACGGACTAGCAAAACTCTTTGGTTTGTATCTAGTATACATCCTTCATACACACTTCTGGTAAGGGATGTATTTCTGCCATCCTACTATCATATCTCATAAAAGAAATATGTAGCGATTACTAGAATAATCCACATAGACTATAAGCATTGCTAAGGAAGATCTAATCTTATCGTAGTCAACTCTTTGAACTTTGTCGTAAACAACTTTTCGACAAGTCGAGCTTCATCAAGGATATTCCATCCAAGTCTATCAATTTTATAGATCCATTTACTTTCAAAAAGTATTCACCTATCTTGGATTTCATGGCGCATAGCCATTTTAACGGAGTCAGGGCCCATCATAACTTCTTTGTATGTAGTTGGTTTATCATTGTTCAAAATCAATCCTTTGTCCACAAATCATTTATTTGATCACAAAGTAAACCATACCTACAAGGTTCAATAAGTACTTCGACATCCATGACTAAAACACTTTGTAGTCATGGGAGCCATGATCGTCGTGGCCGCTTCCGGAACCATTTCCGATGCTGCGCTACTCTGATCATTATGCTCAGGTTCATAAACCTTATCAAGTTCTATTGTCCTCCCACTCAAATACTTCGCTAGAAACAATTTCTTGGAAATAAGAAACATTGACAAACACTTTTATCTTTGTCTCCATAGTGGGAAGAATTCCCAATCAAATCTCTGGAATAACCAACAAAGACATTCATCCGATTTTGGTTGTAAACTTATTTACTTATGCTATGCATACCAAAATTTAAGAAAGGACTATTAGGGTTCATACCCATGCCATAACTCGTATGGTGTCATTTCAACGGATCATGGTGATGCTCTATTCAGTGTAAAAGCGGTAGTCACTAAAGCATAATCCACAAAAATATAATGGCGTCATATTATCTCATCATTAACCCAACAAGGTTTGGATACGTTTATCCGGTACTCCATCATCACTATGATACTCCAAGTAACGTGAGTTGTAGAACAATTTCATAACGATTTTAGATGTTCGCTAAAACTCGTAATTCAAATATTTCCACCATGATCCTATCATAGATATTTGACTTTTCTATTACGATGATTTCCACTTCATGCTGAAATTTATTTGAATCAATTCAAATGTTTCAAACTTCTTCCTTATCGAATATATCCACATATATATACTCAATTCATTGTTGGAAGTTTTCATGAAGTAGAAGAATCTCCCGCACACAACTATGCCCAGTGAACCACATACATCATCATGTATGTTTCCACTAAGTTAGTTGTCCGTTCAACTCTTGGCCTATGAACGGTATTTCAGTCATTCTCTTTAGAAAAGATTTGCAAGCGCCAGACGATTCAAAAATCAAATGACTCCAAAAATCCATCTGCATGGAGTTTCTTCATGCGTTCCTTTCTATCATGACCTAAATGGCGGTTCCACAAATAACTGGAATTCAAATTATTTGCCTTATGACATTTTAGCGTCAGTGTTATGCATGTATATTTCACCATAAAGATTTATAATAACTTATCCATCATACATGGAATACTGTCAAAATTTGAACAACTCAATGTTTTCATTTGACCAGAACCAAACAACAATTTATGAAGTTCTTTATTATAAATTTGAAGGGCTAGATAGAATGTCAACGACGAACATAATAACACTTTATTTTTGTTCCATACGTGCATTCCTATCATATTCCTTGTCAGTCATTTAGGCCATTGTATTCTTGTATTGCGTTGTTTTGTATGACACTTCATACACACCAATATGGTATAAATACCCAAGAATTTCATTGTGTGACCAAACTAGGAATACATTCATAACATGTATATCATCTATATACACCTGAGCTAGACTTTCTAGTCTTTTCTTTCTTTCTGCCAATAATCTTTTGTAGTTTCTCTTTTAGCTTTCCTCAATCTCAGA
The DNA here is from genome assembly GCF_022539505.1 of Lolium rigidum. Lineage (NCBI taxonomy): Eukaryota > Viridiplantae > Streptophyta > Magnoliopsida > Poales > Poaceae > Lolium > Lolium rigidum. The sequence continues at coordinate 245,642,270 of NC_061512.1, read as the reverse complement.
AAAAACACTTCAACATCAACAACTTCTAGGTTTGTTGGTCAAATACCAATAATCTTGAGGTTCTTACTTTGAAGTTGATCATCATATGACAAGTGTTCCGGATTTCACTATTAGTAACCTTTTAATGTGATGAACAATTTCACTCATCATTTTTATCCATCAAATCATGACGACTTTCTGAGACCATGTATGTACATGCTAGGCTCATAAAGTTTAACCTCAGTATTCGCATGTGCAAATCTGGCTTGCACCCGTTGTATGCACACGTAGAATCTATAACACCCGATCATCACGTGATGCTTCGAAACGATGAGTCTTAGCAACAGTGCATACTAAGGACGATCACTTCATGGATATGCGAATATCGCTAGTGCCCAACTAGTTGGAGGATTGGGACGTCTGGCGTCTTCAACCTTCGTACAATAACTCTTTTTTCTCACTTAATTCCAAAAAGTGTGATGTCTTAGATATGGCTCCAAGATGTAAAATATCATATTGAGGAGGAATAATGGTGGAATGTTTTTCAAGAAAAAATTAATCATAAATCTTTTTGTTATGACCAGTATAGTTGTATTGTTTGTCAACCCATAAGAGAACAAACGGATCATGTTGAGAAAATCTCATGAATGTGCCGGAAATAGCCGATTCAGTTTTTTCTTTAGAATTATGCGCGCCTTGCTTTAGTTAGTTGGTGTTTGCACATAGGAAGATGGGCTGATTTTGGGAACGTAGTCATACCGATCTATACGCGAGGATGGTTGATATACAAAAATCATCAAAAAACATATTTTTGTTTTGAGTACAAAACAGAAAAATAGATAGAAATATTATGTAAGCTCGGTTACTAATATTCCGTGAACTCAGTCTATTAGATAATTATGCCGAATTATCACAAACACCCATCCGAAAATAAGTTATTCGAATTTGTTCAGATGCGTCATGTATCTGGATGTGTTTTAGAGTGTAGAGAGATATAAATCTAGATAGAAAACAACATGATTACCTATTATGTTTAGTTTTAGCACATAGTCACACTAATTTATACGCGAGCATGATTCATTATAAAGTAATCATCACAAGAAAATTTATTTTTATTTTGACTACAAAAAATACTAATGTTATGTAAAGTCGGTTTATTTATATCCCGCGAATCCAGTCTATTAAATAATTATGCCTAATTATCACTAACACCACACATATTTCATCCATCTGGAAATAAATAACTCGGATTTGTCTACATTTATGTGTACTTGGACGTGTTTTAACGTACCGATATATGTGAATCTAGACAAATAGTAAGTCTTTTCTAGGTCGCCACCTTCTCATTTCAACACAAATATGATACTTGATATGCTCTCTTTTAACTGTCTCATTATTACCAATCTATTTGATTTACACATAGCGTCATCTAAATTTTTTTATGCTAGTTAACAACACAGGAAATATTCATAGACAGCCCCTGAGGAAAACGTGTACAAGATGGACTGTTTTTTAGACTACACGGATAAAAACAAAGAATTGGAAAGACACAATCCGTACGTGACCATGACTCTATTTCATTGTGTTTTCCAATGTACATACGCTTGTCCTGGTGTATGTCCGGGACGTGACGATATTTACGTAACACCTAATAATTTTAAATCTCAGCCATTAAAATTAAGATCAATAAAGTATATAATTTAAGTGCATGTGGATTAACCTGGTGTCTCCGTTAAAACCTCTTATTTTGCTTTTAGTAGATAATAGATAGATGTATAAATCATAACATTGCTCTTTTCTGCTCAGTTTCTTATCTTTTGTTTTCTGCTTTGAGATCAGATATATAAAGCATAGCATACAATAGGACATACTGGCACGGCATGCCGCCGTGCCGATCATTTGCTAGTTCCTATCATACCAGAACTCACAAAGACCCAGCCACTTCGCCCACTGCGTTGGATGTGAGCTAGTAAAACAGCACAAGTAGCACTCAATCATACCGTGAAGGCGATACACATAATCGACAAATAAAAACCAATTGAGGCTCCGGTTCCAGGTTTTTTCCGTTGAACCGCCGGCCCGGTCCGGTTTTTAAATTGTGCACATGATTAGACAATTTCTACGAAATCATCTGAGAGCATCGACTGTTCCATAAGAGGCTTCAACTCTAACTAATCATTAACTGTGTTATTTGTCCTTTGTTAAATTTTAACTGTGTTATTTGTCCTTTGTTAAATTTTAACTGTGTAGTGTCTCTATACTCCCTTGGGACCGGATTCTTATTCCGCGATCACGGAAAATTCAATATCTATAACCAGTAGACTGAAATGATTCTCATTCTGCCTTCCTTTGCACCGGGGCGAAGTAATAGTACGTGCACTAAGTCCGGGTTTAGGGTCATAGAGGTGTTTGATTCTTGTACACCATCATATAGTTTCTAATTTATGCATCTCATGGTTCAACTGAATTAACTGTGAATACTCACCCAACCTCCATAGTAGATGTCATCCAAGGTTCTGTTTGTCAGTCCATAGCAACGAAGTGCAAATCCCATTTTCTCTGGAACTAACTGAACTGTGTCCCCAAAATGTAATCTAAAGGCATCCCACACATACCAGAAGTGTATTCGCAATCACACAAAATGGGACACACATCCTTTCGACACCGTTCCAGGGACATGGCTAGCTATCACACAAAAAGGTACAATTGCCATGCTAGCACTGTCCATAAAAGGATGACCAAAATTTGTCCAAATTTTAGAAACTCTCTGAGTGTATAGATACATCCAAATTTAGACAAGCCAGAGAGTGCTAACAAATTGTGAGCTACCAATCTGTTGCAAACCCATTAAGATTCAGTGATTCCATCCAGTCCAGGTAGCATGAGCAAGATTCAACTGCACAGTAGGAAGCAGCAAACATATATCCACGGTCCACCAATATAAACTGGAAGGCAAAATCCAACGGCCAATAAAAAGAAATAGTAGAAAAGGATAATAATGCTCGGTTATTCATTAAACCAAGGGAAAATGCATCTCTTTGATGAAGCAACGGAGCACATACATGTTGAATAACACAAGAGTGTTCAACACAGTTTCAATAACACAGAGTGCTAGCATAATAGCAATAATAATATGGTAGTAATAGTAATAACTTATGGTCGCAGACCAGCAGCAATCCTCGATTCATCATACACTGGTAGTAGGCATGAGCTAATCATCTCCATCGCGTATAGCTGGGAGCGCGACGTAGGCGTAGCCCTGGGCGCGGTACTGCCGGATGATGTCGTTCTGCGTGTCCCGCGCGCTCTGCATGGCCCGGAACCCCCTCGCCACCGTCTCGAGCTCCTCCTCGTCCGTGATCCCCGTGCGTTTGAGGGCCTCGATGCTGTAGTCCGATAGCGGCTTGGAAGGAGGCGGCGACTTCATGAGCGCGCGGATGTACTTGTGGCTCACCAGCTCCATCAGCTTCCCGTCCTCATCTGTACGGAACTGGGGGAGGCCCACGGTCGCTCCGGCCGTGCGCTTCTCGATCTCCTCCACCTCGTCGGCGTACGACTCCTCCTCCTTGTCCGCCAGACCCAGGTAAGTGAGGTCCAGCACCAGCTCGACGCGGCTCGGGTCCTGCTCCTCCTTGTCGAGGAAGCCCAACAGCTCGTCGGCGAAGGACTCGTCGTCCTTGTCGAGGAAGCCCAACAGCATGTCGGCGAAGGACTCGTCGTCCTGGTCCTGGTGCAGGACCTCCTTCTCGGGGCTGGGCGTCTTCTCGAACTCCCTTCTGAAGAAGCGAGAAGCCGGCTCAGAAGGTGCGATTCCGACGTCCATCGCCTCCTTCTCTCCCTTCTAGATGTGCGCTGGTGCTGGTGCTGGTGCTGGCGCCCTGGGTGGAGAACCACATCTATATATAGCCTAGCGAACTCCCAACCCTAGGCGGTATCGGACACGACGGGCCCACGAACTACGACTTCTGCTCCCGGGTCTTTGTTTAACTCATGGCCCGGTCCATTGGCGTCTCCGGCTTGGACTCCGCCAGCCTGCATGGTGGGCCACGCAACCAGCTTGCGCATCACAATGGGCGCGCTTGCTAGACTAGCTCACACGGCTAAATCCTATTTGTATTTGTATATACACTCACAAAAAGAAAAGCTAATCCTATTTGACGCATTTTGCGTCCGTTAGCGTCCAAACGCCCGCGTGACGGCAGCGGTGGGCCGAGTCCTATTAGCCTCGACGGCGGCCGGAGACAGCAGGGAACAAGCTGATACGTCTCAAACGTATCTATAATTTCTTATGTTCCATGCTAGTTTTATGACAATATTCACATGTTTTATATACACTTTATATTATTATTACGTATTTTCCGGCACTAACCTATTAACAAGATGCCGAAGCGTCAGTCCTGTTTTCTGCTGTTTTTGATTTCAGAAATCCTACACAGGAAATATTCTCGGAATTGGACGAAACAAAAGCCACGGTCTTATTTTGCACGGAGTCTTCCAGAAGTCCGAAGGGGAAACGAAGAGGGGACGCGAGGCGCCCACACCATAGGGCGGCGCGACCAAGGAGGGGCCCGCGCCGGCCTGTGGGGTGGGGCCCTCGTGCCTCTCCCGACTCTGCTCTTCCGCCTATTTATTCCCTCCGTCGCGAAAATCCTATTACCGAGAGCCACGATACGAGAAAAGTTCCAGAGACGCCGCCGCCGCCAATCTCATCTCGGGGGATTCAGGAGATCGCCTCCGGCATCCTGCCGGGAGAGGGAATCATCACCGGAGGACTCTACATCACCATGATCGCCTCCGGACTGATGTGTGAGTAGTTCATCCTTGGACTATGGGTCCGTAGCAGTAGCTAGATGGTTGTCTTCTCCTCTTGTGCTATCATGTTAGATCTTGTGAGCTGCCTATCATGATCAAGATCATCTATTTGTAATGCTACATGTTGTGTTTGTTGGGATCCGATGAATATGGAATGCTATGTCAAGTTGATTATTGATCTATCATATATGTGTTGTTTATGATCTTGCATGCTCTCCGTTGCTAGTAGAGGCTCTGGCCAAGTTGATACTTGTGACTCCAAGAGGGAGTATTTATGCTCGATAGTGGGTTCATGCCTCCATTGAATGCGGGACAACGACGAGAAAGTTCTAAGGTCGTGGATGTGATGTTGCCACTAGGGATAAAACATCAATGCTTTGTCTAAGGATATTTGTGTTGATTACATTACACACCATACTTAATGCAATTGTCTCGTTGTTTGCAACTTAATACTTGGAAGGGGTGCGGATGCTAATCCGAAGGTGGACTTTTAGGCATAGATGCATACTTGGATAGCGGTCTATGTTATTTGTCGTAATGCCCTAAGTAAATCTCATATTAGTCATCATGATATGTATGTGCATTGTTATGCCCTCTCTATTTGTCTATTGCCCAAGCTGTAATTTGTTCACCCAACATGCTATTTCTTATTGGAGAGACACCACTAGTGAACTGTGGACCCCGGTCCATTCTTTTACATCTGAATACAATCTACTGCAATCATTGTTCTCTACTGTTCTTTGCAAGTGTAATGTCCCAGGTTTAGAGACGATCGAGGGGTAGATTTTAGAAAGGGATGTGCATTGCATAGTAATTCTGGGGAAATTTCGCGCTTTTAAACAAAAACTGCATCGAAGGGGGACAAGTTTCTCTCTCGACACCTTACGGGGTTAGGGTTTCGAGAGTGCGACAAACTTGCTTCTCACTTCACTAGTTAGGGTTTTGAGATGAGAGAGGAGAGTTTGCTTGATTGAATTCCAAATGATATGACATGGTTGAATTCAAACCAAGGTTGAATTTGAATTTCAAATTCAAACATTAAATAATTACTTTAAATAATTCAAATGAGGAAATTCATTAAGAATATAATCAATAATAATCAAGATAAACAATAATATGAAAGTCAAGCTCATTAGAGAAAACTTTGAGCTTTATTGATCATCACACACATTACAATGTCATTACAATATTTATAAGTGAAATAAAAGAATATTACAACACATTACATAAATGGGCAGAATAGCAAAATAAAGAAAAATTACAAGATTAATGATTCTAAACTAAGTTCTACAAGATCATTTTCATTTGATCTTGAACTTGATGAATTCCAAGCCCATTTTGAGCCATTGTTGATCCCTGTACAAAAACACAACAAAGAGAAATTATGCCAAGTGGCAAAGCCACTTGGCAAGTTAGAAAATCAAATGGAAAGGTAAAATGAGCAGATAAGCTCAATGTGGCCGAGCTGATCCAGGCCAAAGCCAGATGCACAGGATCTGGTTCACACAGGCACACAAGCAGCACACACATCAGGTGTGCATGCTCAACACACAGGCACTCGCACTGTGCATGTGACACAATACACACACAGCATCAGTGAGTCACCAAAGTGACCAGAGCCAAGCTGTCGACCAGGGAGAGTACAGCAGCAACATATATAACCTTTTCAGTGCTCAAACCCTAGTCATTTGCTCATCCATCGACAGCAGCGAGTGGTAAGAACACCAAGAACAGCCAAGAACACCAAGAACGGATGAACAGCTAGAGCTGTCTCATCTATTCACAATCACCGAGAAAATAAACCAAGATCTCAAGCTTGCTAGGAGGAGAAGGGCAAGCAAACAAAGCATCACGAAGCAATCCTCTACAACAACAATTAAATCTAGGAGGCTGGAGTGAGGTATACCACACAAAAGCCCGAGCAAGATCATATCTTGCTCATAATTAAGCATACAAAGCATCAACTGGAGCACGAAAGGGTAGATTACCCGAGTGTGTGTCATCATTTGGCTACCAAGCCATTTGGTGCAAGCACGGATGGGTAAGACCAATAGGTTAACATCCTTTGGGAACAACGAGTTATGCAAATCCATGCATAACTAGAGGAATCCGGCTAAGAGTGAAACCATAGTTAGCCTAAACCCCTCACTAAGCACCTACGACTAGCTAGGCCATCGGACTATAGACAATTACTGTCTATATTCTTTGTCAACATCAAAGGACCACTTGGAAGTCCAATACTGGATCAAGCCGGTGAGCAATTGTTCCATTCCGGCAAGCAAACCCAACCATAGCAAGTCACGAGAGGCGGGAGCAACCATTTCTAGCAGATTAAGCTCTGCTAGGGTCACATCAACTACCTAGCCACTTCAACGAGATCACCAAAGCATCACATCATCACCCACTAGGGTTCGGGATGAGCTAGGGTACCCAACCAGTGGTTGGCATCCCTTTAGCCTCATTATTCCATCCATGAGATCATCAACGCGAGCAGTTCACATCATTTATCTACTTAATAAATCAAAGCTACACAGATAAATGAAACAGAGAAGTAAGCTATGCACCAGGCCCTGCAGATGATCCAATGGATCATTGCAGATAGTAGCAGGGGCTTGAGCACACACAAGCCACTGTGTTACATTGACATCAGGAGAGCATCAGCTAGACACAAGGATGAAACAGCAGCCATTCACCAAGCAACTGATGATCATAAGATCATCAGGACTTGATCAAGCATGCTAGAATCCATTCCAAGCAATTAACACATGAACAGATAATTAAATAACTGAACAATTGCATCACAGAAAGGAGCATCAGGCTTTATAATTGTATCCAGAAGCACATCAAAGGCTTGATGAACCAAAGGATCACAACATACAAAAAAAGTACATATCAATTCATCACCGGATCACACTACTAAGCCAACAAGTAATATTCAATTGAGCATGATCATGAATCTGAACAAAACGAACTATCCAGAGGCACTGGTACTTGCAAGTATGCAAGGATTAACCACCACAATCAAGCCAGGGACAAGATTAAGCACACACAGTATGCCTTAGTGACAGTAAAAAAATGAATAGGAGCATGCCAGTAAGCCATGAGCATCACTGGATGCTCATGAGCAACCACAGGAGGATCACAGCTAAAGATTACAATAAACAGAGATAGCTAGGAAGCATAGTGAGCAATTGAGCAAGAACAGCACAGCACTGCAAGCTAAGATCTATGGCGGCAGCAGCAAGTCAAGCACAGCAGAGCACCAACATCAGTAGGCCAGCACCTCCACAAGGAGGGAAGCCATGGCCAGGGATATTGGAGGAAGAAGAAGAGAGACACAGGAGAAAGGGGGCGGCGGAACACCTACCTTGGTCGAGCAGATAGGCGCAGCCATGGCGACCATGGCGGCACACGCCAGAGAGCGGCGGCGCCAAGCCAAGCCTGGCCATGGCGACACCACGGCACCGCCAGCACCACGGCGGCGAAGCCAGGGCGGAGTCCAAGCACCAGGAGCGCCAGGAGCGGCGGGATCGAGCGGATCCCGTAACCCTAGCACCAGACGGGGACGAGACCGAGAGCAGCAGGTCGTCCGCGACAGATCGACACGGATAGGAATGACCGCCGTCGTATGGCGCGTTGATTGCGCACCACGGCGGGGGCCAAGTCCGGCGAACCTCGCCGGAATCGAGCGGCGACGGCGGAGGCGACGCAGGTCGCCAGAGCAGATTAGGGTTAGGGTTCGAGCGCGCGTGCGGAGAAGAGAGAGGAGTGGGGCTGGTCGAGCCGGACCGAGCCGGTCGGTCCGACCTAACCCACTGGGTTGCACCGACAGGTGGGCCCAGGGGTGTTTTTGTCTTTTCACAAACAAATAAAAATGCTGAAACTTTGAATAATAATAGAAAATTGATAAAAGCTCTAAAAAAATAATTAAAAATATGAAAATAGATCAGCATAAAAATCTCTATAATAATAAAATACAAAAGAGAGTTTTTGAAGACAATTAAAAATAAGTCTTTACTTGAGGATTTAAATAATCATTTAAATCACACATAAAATTTTTCAATAATAAAATAAGTCCATTAATGAAATGGGACTTCAAAAACACCTTGACAAAATTTCAAGGTTGTATTTTACTTTAACTCATGTACCCCCAAATTGTTCTTAGTATTAACCTCTTACATGAAATATTAACGACATCGGAAGGGGGAACAAACCCTAAAAATGGAATCATGCATAATTGCTTCTTTAACCATTGCCCTTATCGGACAATGATGCTATTTTTAGAACAAGAGGACAAGGGTCAGTCCATACCTACCAACTGCAGAACTTTGCAGTGTTCAGGCAAGTTCATCACTTGCTCATGTCATTTGAGTATTTCTATCAAATTACTTGCAAAGTATTATGGTTATCACTATTGCATAAAAAATCAAAACCACTACTTTCATAACTATGAATATGACTATGTGGTGGGCAATGGAACCATGGATTGTGTTGATATGGTGGAGGTTCCATTGCAAGGGTTTATATCCATCTAGGATTAAACAACAAATGTCGCCAGTGATTCTTGTGCCGTAATACCCGTGTTAACCATAAGATGCGGAGTGGGACGGAGTAGTCAAAAGTGTTTCCACCTCTCGTACATCAACGGATGCGCTTACCGTAGACACTTGACCCAGGTTGGGCAAGCGGTGGGGTGGGGATCCCATTCTAATTCCCCACGGTAAGTGGTCTATGATGGGTTGCAGCTACCGGCGAAGGAGTTTGGTTAACGAGTCCCAAGCCGTTGTCGTGGTCGGGGTCCACCCTGAAATTACGGGAATAATGGGACCGACGTGGACCCAGGGTCGGCGCATGCAACAAAGGGTGGGTGTTCGAGGTAGCGGAGGAACATGATTGGCTAGACCTTATACCGGGCCTCACACCAAAGGAAGTGTGGACGGGAAAGCTGCCCGGTTGGCACCAAGGTTAAGATCTCTTATGGGTAAAGCAACACACCTCTGCGAGTGTAAGAACCGTGACTCCGTCACTCCCTGTTCCGGGATTGAGGAACTGCGAACGCGGCCGGAAAGGAGCTCCATGAAGTTCTAGTAAACCGGTGAAGGCTGACGGACATAGCTCTTTGAAATAAAAGCAATCTATTGAAGAAATGTTTATCAAAACTTGCATTGGTATTAGACTTTCACGGTCTAATATCGTAGCTAGTGCATTAAACACCTCTTATCTATAATGAACTTGTTGAGTACGCTCGTACTCATACCACTCTTAAACCCCATGCTTAGATTGTCCGAACCGTCCGGAGGAGGAGGACTACGACAAGCAATGATGGAGCCGAGATCATCGGCTACGAGGAACCGGACCTCTCGGGAGGTGTTGAAGGCGTAGACTACATCATAGTCTACGGATCCGGGAGGCTTCCGGAGGAGAACAAGCCTAAGGATATCGGGAGGAGTAGTAGTAGCCGAGCAGCACAAACTCTTACTACAGTAGCTGCTCGATTAAATAAATGTTTAGTTTAATGAGACAATGGTATTGTAAGTTAAGTTGGGTTCACCTCGAACCCGGGAGTTATCCTCTTAGGACCCAAGAGGAGCTACGAGACGACTTGTGTATGATGATTGTAATAATATGTGAATGAGTTATGGACCTTGCTATGTTCCGTTGTACTACTCGAGGGATGTAATATTTGCGGAATGGTACTTCGCGAATGTTATATCAACGACCGGCATACTACAACATGCGGTGGTATGCGGGGTCACCACGGTTGGTATCGAGCAAAAGCTTTGACCTTAGGTTGGAACCTAGTAAATGGGACTAAACGTTAGGAGTCAAATAGGATTAGTAAAGAATTCTCTAAAAATATGGTGTATATTCAAATGAGAATACAACAATCATATCTTTTAGTGCGATAATTCTTTATGATCTCTATTATGATGCATTATCACTAATCTTATAATCTTTCTATTTTTACAGCCAACATGGCAAGTGCACGACCGGGAAGAAACGTGAAAGTTATGGATTCCACATTGAACGAATACCAAGGAGGACTTGCTGATATCCTACGATCCATGTTGCTGGAGTTTGGGTGTGATCCCCAGATTCCGAGTAAGAAGTACATGTTCTATGATGGACCGGTGTTAGCCAAGTGCAGAGTAGGACTGCGACTTCCCGAATCCTTGGGAATGAGCGTAGTCATGCCAGCTGGAGAAGCTAGGACAACCAACACAGCCTACCATATAGCTGTTATGAGAGCCATAACCGACATACGGGAACATAAGACAAAAGAGCTTATGGATTCCGAGTTCTCCCATATTCCTCATAATCAGGAGGAGGAAGATCCCATGCTCAACCACTACAAATACGCCAAACGCAAACCCATAGCAGCGGCAAAATATATGGATAATAGCCGTAACTTCATATCATTACTCTTTCAGCTGAATCATCATCTGATAGGAGCTATTGATACGATGTTAGAGGAATTTACCGAACCCAAGGAGGAGAGTAGGGAGAAAGAACCTATGGAGAATGTAGTGCACACACCAGTTTATTCAGCTGGTGACTACATCAGCTTTGATCCACTTGCACGTGAACCTACACTGCTACACTCGGGAACTACCTGAATAGTTCCTATGGGGGATACGAAGGCGGAGCGGAATCCGGAAACAACCAGCGTTCCGAGACTCCGATCGGGAATTCTAGGGGTTGGCGTTGGGGAAATGATACTGGAACCCATAGTACTACTGAGTATTATGATGGAGAGATGAACGATGATGCAACAACCCAGAACCAGAGCTATCCTAGTAATGAAGGAGTGGATGCAGGATATCCGACACAGGTTGAGTCGGGTATGGGTTTTGGTAACCCTTATGGTGGGGCTACAGGAGAGTACACCCGATGGGTGGACTATGATGCACTCAACGATCAGTTTGTGAATACTGATTTCTCCTTAGGGTCATCATCGGATTCGGACTACAAGCCAACGGGGAGACCTTATGTTCCAGGGTCTATCAGGAGGACGACACGTTCGACCGGATGGAAGCCTGGAATGTACCGGGAGTGAAGACCGAGTAGAAGTCCACCAAGGGAGGCATGGCTATAATACACAAGTACCATGTGTATTATAGTTTGTAATATTTGTATAAATTTGTACATATACTTTAATAAGTGAGTTTGCATACTCACATCGACTCGAGTATTGTAATAAGACCACTTATGTATGTATATACAGGGTATATGTTTTGTATGATTTGGAATTGCTTCTTGATTTCCATTGCGTGACTAGTTCTGTGCACAATGTTGAGCTCAGAAAACTTGCGCATGGAGTAATTATGAGTATCATCTTGTGTTGCAGAACTAGGGGGATATGTCGGGAACGTTAGGAAACGAGACGGAAGCGCAGCGCATGGAGCGCGAAGCAAAAGAGAAGGAAGAGGCTGAGGGTGCAGCCAGAGATCAGTTTCCACCACCACCACCACCCATGACGCAGCAAAACTTTATCCAGTACATGCAACTTGCGGAAGAGAGGCAGCGTGTAACACTGGAGCTGCAGAACAAATTCCTTCAGGATCTGATGCAGCAGAATAGGGTGGAGAGACCTGAGAATCAGGGAGTCACATTAGCAGACTTCCAAAACACCAAGCCGATATCTTTCGCATACGCGCCAGAGCCTATGGATGCGGAAGATTGGTTGATGGATACTGAGCGCAAGCTCAACACTGTTGGATGCAATGACCAAGAGAAGGTCCGTTATGCGACCCATCTGCTATGTGGACCTGCCGCATCATGGTGGGACAACATTGTAGCCGTGTATCCGGCAGGTAAGGTATTTACCTGGGAGGAGTTCGCAAGGAAGTTCAGGGAATCCAATGTCCCTGAAAGTATCGTGGAACCGAAGCGTCGAGAGTTCGAGAGTCTCGAGCGAAGGATAAGGCAATCCCGACCTATGTCGGGAGTTTTCAAAGCTGTCCCGGTATGGCTGTTGAGGAAGTCAATACCGAGGACAAGAAGAAGAAGAGATTTCTGAGGGGGTTAAGTCCCCAGTTTAAGGTGCAGCTACGAATGATGAGAGCAACGGAATTCCAAGAGTTGGTGGATGCAGCCATCACTCTTGAAGATGACTTTAAACAACTGCAAGAAGAGAAGAGGAAGAAGGCCAAGTATGAGCCGAAGAGGTTTGTTAGTAACAAGCCTAACACCAGCTTGAGTTTCAAGCCACGGTATAACAACAACAACAACAACAACAGCAACCAGAGGAGGAACCAAGGATATCAGTCTGCAAATCAGATTACATGCCATTCCTGTGGATTCAAAGGACATGTCGCGAAGGATTGTAAGAAACCCAAGATCATATGCTTTGGGTGTCGTCAGGAGGGGCACATGCTGAAGGACTGCCCCAAGAAGAATAGTGGAGGAGGAGGAAATCGAGGAAACACCGAAGGGAACTGGAAGAACAAGAGGCCCTTCGGCAAGCTGAACTGTACCAGTCTGGAGGAGGTGGTCAACTCTGACCAGGCGGTGATAGGTACGCTCCAGATACTCACTCATCCTGGCAAAGTACTTTTCGATACTGGTGCAACTACATCATTCATTTCTCAACAATTCATCATCAAACATGGGATTAGTTGCACTAAGTTAGATACACCCATAACCATACTTTCACGTGGGGAACGATATTAGTAACCCATGCCAAACAAAAACAAGTCATTATGATCAATAAGTGCGTGTTTGACGCGGACCTGTTCATTTTACCGATGAAGGACATTGATGTCATTCTTGGTATGAACTGGTTGGAAGCTAATGGAGCATTGATCGACTGTGTAAATAAGACGGTGTCACTAAAAAGTCCCGATGGAAGTAGAATGATCTACCAAGGCGACAAACATACTCAGATTGAAGTTGAGCTACAGCTGAATAGCATGAAGGAAGTGAAGTTAGAAGATATACCTGTAGTAAATGAATTCCAGGATGTGTTTCCTGCGGAATTACCTGGTATGCCACCAGATAGGGAGATAGAATTCACTATCGACCTAATCCCAGGAACAGCTCCGATTGCTAAAGCACCATATAAAATGGGGCCTAAGGAATTGAAAGAACTCAAGGAACAACTGGATGACTTGGAACAGAAGGGATTCATTCAGGAGAGTGTTTCACCATGGGGATCACCTGTGATCTTCGTGGATAAAAGGGATGGAGGAAGAAGGATGTGCGGAGACTACAGGAATCTAAACAACGTCACAATCAAGAACAAGTCTCCACTTCCAAGGATACAAGATCTATTTGATCAGGTTAGAGGAGCGGGAGTCTTTTCCAAAATTGATCTAAGATCGGGTTATCACCAGATAAAGATCAAGAAAGAAGACGTTCCGAAAACGGCTTTTGTCTCAAGGTATGGACACCATGAATACCTTGTAGTACCTTTTGGATTAACCAATGCCCCAGCAATATTCATGAATCTCATGAATAAGATTTTCATGCCATATCTTGACAAGTTTGTCATCGTATTCATCGATGATATTTTGATATATTCCAAGAACAAGGCGGAACATGCCGAACATTTGAGGTTAGTGTTGCAAACACTAAGGGAACACCAACTTTACGCCAAACTCAGTAAGTGTGAATTTTGGCTAGATCAAGTGGAATTTCTTGGTCATGTCATTAGTAAAGATGGAATCGCTGTCAACCCGAGCAAGGTAGCAGCAGTTTTAGAATGGGAAGCACCCAAGACTGTCAAAGAGATCCGAGGATTCCTTGGAATGGCAGGATACTATCGGAGATTCATCGAAGGATTCTCTAAGATAGCAGGACCTATGACAAAGTTGCTAAGGAAGAATACACCATTCGTGTGGTCAGAAGAGTGTGAGAAGAGTTTTCAAACTTTGAAAGAGAAACTCACCACAGCACCGGTGTTAGCAGTTCCGGAAGTTGGCAAGGATTATACCGTGTACTGTGACGCATCCAAACATGGATTGGGTTGCGTACTCATGCAAGATCGGAAAGTGATATCCTATGGATCAAGGCAACTCAGACCTCATGAAGTGAACTATCCAACGCATGACTTGGAATTAGCAGCGGTCGTATTTGCACTTAAAACTTGGAGACATTTTCTCTATGGAGCTAAGTGTGAGCTCTATACAGATCATAAAAGCCTCAAATATTTCTTCACTCAGAAGGAACTCAATATGAGGCAGAAAAGATGGCTAGAATTGATCAAGGATTATGATCTGACGATCAACTATACACCAGGGAAGGCTAATGTTGTAGCAGATGCCCTGAGTAGGAAGAGTACCGGAGGAGTGGAACAAGAAATATCACCGGAGTTGAGGAAGGAAATAAGCCAAGCCCAAATACAACTTTGGGAGAAGGAAGCTCATGAAGGATTATCAGCGTTGCAAGTAGCCGATGAACTAAATGTTAACTTGAAGAATGAGATAATGATGGGTCAGTTGGACGATCCATTTATTGTAGAAGAGATGAGAAGAATAGATGAGGGAAGACCATCCGAATTTCACCGGGGAGAATCGGGATCTTTGTGGTTCCAGAAGAGGATTTGCGTTCCGGATATTGCTGGAATTAAGGAAGTAATACTCCGGGAAGCTCATCAGACACCATATTCAATACATCCGGGAAGTACAAAGATGTACATGGATCTAAAGGAACTATTCTGGTGGAATAACATGAAGAGGGAGATAGCACAATATGTGGCAGAATGCCATACCTGCCAGCGAGTGAAAGCAGAACACCAGAGTCCGGCAGGGAAGTTACAACCTCTACCTATTCCAGAGTGGAAATGGGAGGAGATAGGGATGGATTTCATCACCGGACTACCCATGACTAATAAAAAGAAGGACATGATATGGGTAATCGTGGACCGGTTGACGAAAAGTGCACATTTCTTAGCGGTAAACCAGCAGGATAAAGGAGAGAAACTTATCGATCTTTACATCAAAGAGATCGTAAGTAAGCATGGAGTGCCAAAGAAGATCGTATCGGATCGAGGATCCGTGTTCACATCAGCATTCTGGAAGCAGCTTCACGAAGCTTTAGGATCCAAGTTGGATTATAGTACCGCGTATCACCCACAAACAGGCGGACAAACTGAGAGAACCAATCAGATCTTAGAAGATATGCTTAGGGCTTGTGCCCTAGACTTCGGAGGATCATGGGAGGAGCATCTACCTTTAGCAGAGTTTTCATACAACAATAGTTATCAAAGCAGCATCAAGATGGCACCATTTGAAGCTCTGTATGGAAGGAAATGCAGATCACCAATATGTTGGTATGAAGCCGGAGCAAGCAAAGAGTTCAACCCTGATTATGTCAAGGAAAAACAACAAATCATTGACATTATCAGAGACAGGCTCAAGATAGCCCAGAGTCGGCAAAAGAGTTATGCTGATCAGAAGAGAAGGACATGGGAGCCACAAGTTGGAGACATGGTTTATCTTAAGGTAAGCCCGATGAAAGGACTCCGGAGGTTTGGAGTAAAGGGAAACTCGAGTCCTAGATATATAGGACCTTTCAAGATACTGAGTCAGAATCGAGGTTTAGCCTTTGAGTTGGATCTACCGGGAAGGTTAGCTCAAGTCCATAATGTATTCCATGTGTCACAACTTCGGAAATGTTTGAAGACCCCAGATGAACCAATATCACATGAGGAGCTCGAGTTACAACCAGACTTGACATACATCGAGAAGCCGGCCAAGATTCTCGAGGAAAGCTGGAAACAACTCAGAAATAAGGCGATCAAGTATTGCAAGATACAATGGAAGCACCACCCCGAGAGGGAAGCCACCGGGAAAAAGAGGAAGACCCGAGGAAAACATACCCCGAGCTGTTCGGGTATTACAACCACAACTTCGGGACGAAGTTTTCTTTAAGGGGAAAGGCTGTAATGTCCCAGGTTTAGAGACGATCGAGGGGTAGATTTTAGAAAGGGATGTGCATTGCATAGTAATTCTGGGGAAATTTCGCGCTTTTAAACAAAAACTGCATCGAAGGGGGACAAGTTTCTCTCTCGACACCTTACAGGGTTAGGGTTTCGAGAGTGCGACAAACTTGCTTCTCACTTCACTAGTTAGGGTTTTGAGATGAGAGAGGAGAGTTTGCTTGATTGAATTCCAAATGATATGACATGGTTGAATTCAAACCAAGGTTGAATTTGAATTTCAAATTCAAACATTAAATAATTACTTTAAATAATTCAAATGAGGAAATTCATTAAGAATATAATCAATAATAATCAAGATAAACAATAATATGAAAGTCAAGCTCATTAGAGAAAACTTTGAGCTTTATTGATCATCACACACATTACAATGTCATTACAATATTTATAAGTGAAATAAAAGAATATTACAACACATTACATAAATGGGCAGAATAGCAAAATAAAGAAAAATTACAAGATTAATGATTCTAAACTAAGTTCTACAAGATCATTTTCATTTGATCTTGAACTTGATGAATTCCAAGCCCATTTTGAGCCATTGTTGATCCCTGTACAAAAACACAAAAAAGAGAAATTATGCCAAGTGGCAAAGCCACTTGGCAAGTTAGAAAATCAAATGGAAAGGTAAAATGAGCAGATAAGCTCAATGTGGCCGAGCTGATCCAGGCCAAAGCCAGATGCACAGGATCTGGTTCACACAGGCACACAAGCAGCACACACATCAGGTGTGCATGCTCAACACACAGGCACTGCCTGTGCATGTGACACAACACACACACAGCATCAGTGAGTCACCAAAGTGACCAGAGCCAAGCTGTCGACCAGGGAGAGTACAGCAGCAACATATATAACCTTTTCAGTGCTCAAACCCTAGTCATTTGCTCATCCATCGACAGCAGCAGTGGTAAGAACACCAAGAACAGCCAAGAACACCAAGAACAGATGAACAGCTAGAGCTGTCTCATCTATTCACAATCACCAGAAAATAAACCAAGATCTCAAGCTTGCTAGGAGGAGAAGGGCAAGCAAACAAAGCATCACAGAAGCAATCCTCTACAACAACAATTAAATCTAGGAGCTGGAGTGAGGTATACCACACAAAAGCCTGAGCAAGATCATATCTTGCTCATAATTAAGCATACAAAGCATCACTGGAGCACAGAAAGGGTAGATTACCCAGTGTGTGTCATCATTTGGCTACCAAGCCATTTGGTGCAAGCACAGATGGGTAAGACCAATAGGTTAACATCCTTTGGGAACAACAGTTATGCAAATCCATGCATAACTAGAGGAATCCAGCTAAGAGTGAAACCATAGTTAGCCTAAACCCCTCACTAAGCACCTACAGCTAGCTAGGCCATCAGACTATAGACAATTACCTGTCTATATTCTTTGTCAACATCAAAGGACCACTGGAAGTCCAATACTGGATCAAGCCAGTGAGCAATTGTTCCATTCCAGCAAGCAAACCCAACCATAGCAAGTCACAGAGAGGCAGGAGCAACCATTTCTAGCAGATTAAGCCTGCTAGGGTCACATCAGCTACCTAGCCACTTCAACAGATCACCAAAGCATCACATCATCACCCACTAGGGTTCAGGATGAGCTAGGGTACCCAACCAGTGGTTGGCATCCCTTTAGCCTCATTATTCCATCCATGAGATCATCACTGCAGAGCAGTTCACATCATTTATCTACTTAATGAATCAAAGCTACACAGATAAATGAAACAGAGAAGTAAGCTATGCACCAGGCCCTGCAGATGATCCAATGGATCATTGCAGATAGTAGCAGGGGCTTGAGCACACACAAGCCACTGTGTTACATTGACATCAGGAGAGCATCAGCTAGACACAAGGATGAAACAGCAGCCATTCACCAAGCAACTGATGATCATAAGATCATCGGGACTTGATCAAGCATGCTAGAATCCATTCCAAGCAATTAACACATGAACAGATAATTAAATAACTGAACAATTGCATCACAGAAAGGAGCATCAGGCTTTATAATTGTATCCAGAAGCACATCAAAGGCTTGATGAACCAAAGGATCACAACATACAAAAAAAGTACATATCAATTCATCACTGGATCACACTACTAAGCCAATAGTAATATTCAATTGAGCATGATCATGAATCTGAACAAAACGAACTATCCAGAGGCACTGGTACTTGCAAGTATGCAAGGATTAACCACCACAATCAAGCCAGGGACAAGATTAAGCACACACAGTATGCCTTAGTGACAGTAAAAAAAAATGAATAGGAGCATGCCAGTAAGCCATGAGCATCACTGGATGCTCATGAGCAACCACAGGAGGATCACAGCTAAAGATTACAATAAACAGAGATAGCTAGGAAGCATAGTGAGCAATTGAGCAAGAACAGCACAGCACTGCAAGCTAAGATCTATGGCGGCAGCAGCAAGTCAAGCACGACAGAGCACCAACATCGGTAGGGCCGAGCACCTCCACAAGGAGGGAAGCCATGGCCGGGGATACTCGGAGGAAGAAGAAGAGAGACACGAGGAGAAAGGGGCGGCGGAACACCTACCTTGGTCGAGCGAGATAGGCGCAGCCATGGCGACCATGGCGGCACACGCCGAGAGCGGCGGCGCCAAGCCAAGCCCGGCCATGGCGACACCACGGCACCGCCGGCACCACGGCGGCGAAGCCGGGCGGAGTCCAAGCACCGGGAGCGCCGGGGAGCGGCGGGATCGAGCGGATCCCGTAACCCTAGCACCAGACGGGGACGAGACCGAGAGCAGCAGGTCGTCCACGACAGATCGACACGGATAGGAATGACCGCCGTCGTATGGCGCGTTGATTGCGCACCACGGCGGGGGCCAAGTCCGGCGAACCTCGCCGGAATCGAGCGGCGACGGCGGAGGCGACGCAGGTCGCCAGAGCAGATTAGGGTTAGGGTTCGAGCGCGCGTGCGGAGAAGAGAGAGGAGTGGGGCTGGTCGAGCCGGACCGAGCCGGTCGGTCCGACCTAACCCACTGGGTTGCACCGACAGGTGGGCCCAGGGGTGTTTTTTGTCTTTTCACAAACAAATAAAAATGCTGAAACTTTGAATAATAATAGAAAATTGATAAAAGCTCTAAAAAAATAATTAAAAATATGAAAATAGATCAGCATAAAAATCTCTATAATAATAAAATACAAAAGAGAGTTTTTGAAGACAATTAAAAATAAGTCTTTACTTGAGGATTTAAATAATCATTTAAATCACACATAAAAATTTTCAATAATAAAATAAGTCCATTAATGAAATGGGACTTCAAAAACACCTTGACAAAATTTCAAGGTTGTATTTTACTTTAACTCATGTACCCCCAAATTGTTCTTAGTATTAACCTCTTACATGAAATATTAACGACATCGGAAGGGGGGAACAAACCCTAAAAATGGAATCATGCATAATTGCTTCTTTAACCATTGCCCTTATCGGACAATGATGCTATTTTTCAGAACAAGAGGACAAGGGTCAGTCCATACCTACCAACTGTAGAACTTTGCAGTGTTCAGGCAAGTTCATCACTTGCTCATGTCATTTGAGTATTTCTATCAAATTACTTGCAAAGTATTATGGTTATCACTATTGCATAAAAAATCAAAACCACTACTTTCATAACTATGAATATGACTATGTGGTGGGCAATGGAACCATGGATTGTGTTGATATGGTGGAGGTTCCATTGCAAGGGTTTATATCCATCTAGGATTAAACAACAAATGTCGCCAGTGATTCTTGTGCCGTAATACCCGTGTTAACCATAAGATCCGGAGTGGGACGGAGTAGTCAAAAGTGTTTCCACCTCTCGTACATCAACGGATGCGCTTACCGTAGACACTTGACCCGGGTTGGGCAAGCGGTGGGGTGGGGATCCCATTCTAATTCCCCACGGTAAGTGGTCTATGATGGGTTGCGGCTACCGGCGAAGGAGTTTGGTTAACGAGTCCCAAACTGTTGTCGTGGTCGGGGTCCACCCCGAAATTACGGGAATAATGGGACCGACGTGGACCCAGGGTCGGCGCATGCAACAAAGGGTGGGTGTTCGAGGTAGCGGAGGAACATGATTGGCTAGACCTTATACCGGGCCTCACACCAAAGGAAGTGTGGACGGGAAAGCTGCCCGGTTGGCACCAAGGTTAAGATCTCTTATGGGTAAAGCAACACACCTCTGCAGAGTGTAAGAACTGTGACCTGTCACTCCCTGTTCCGGGATTGAGGAACTGCGAACGCGGCCGGAAAGGAGCTCCATGAAGTTCTAGTAAACCGGTGAAGGCTGACGGACATAGCTCTTTGAAATAAAAGCAATCTATTGAAGAAATGTTTATCAAAACTTGCATTGGTATTAGACTTTCTGGTCTAATATCGTAGCTAGTGCATTAAACACCTCTTATCTATAATGAACTTGTTGAGTACGCTCGTACTCATACCACTCTTAAACCCCATGCTTAGATTGTCCGAACCGTCCGGAGGAGGAGGACTACGACAAGCAATGATGGAGCCGAGATCATCGGCTACGAGGAACCGGACCTCTCAGGAGGTGTTGAAGGCGTAGACTACATCATAGTCTACGGATCCGGGGAGGCTTCCGGAGGAGAACAAGCCTAAGGATATCAGGAGGAGTAGTAGTAGCCGAGCAGCACAAACTCTTACTACAGAGCTGCTCGATTAAATAAATGTTTAGTTTAATGAGACAATGGTATTGTAAGTTAAGTTGGGTTCACCTCGAACCCAGGAGTTATCCTCTTAGGACCCAAGAGGAGCTCCGAGACGACTTGTGTATGATGATTGTAATAATATGTGAATGAGTTATGGACCTTGCTATGTTCTGTTGTACTACTCTGAGGGATGTAATATTTGCGGAATGGTACTTCGCGAATGTTATATCAACGACTGGCATACTACAACATGCAGTGGTATGCAGGGTCACCACAGCAAGCAAACACCATTCTCCACACCATACGTTTAATCCTTTGTTTACAGCAAGCCGGTGAGATTGTCAACCTCACTGCTAAGTTGGGGCAAAGTATTTTGATTGTGTTGTGCAGGTTCCACGTTGGCGCCGGAATCCCTGGTGTTGCGCCGCACTACACTCCTCCACCAACAACCTTCACGTGGCCTTCATCTCCTACTGGTTCGATAACCTTGGTTTCTTACTGAGGGAAAACTTGCTGATGTACGCATCACACCTTCCTCTTGGGGTTCCCAACGGACGTGTGCTTCACACGTTATCAAGCTCTTTTTCTGGCGCCGTTGCCGGGGAGATCAAGACACGCTGCAAGGGGAGTCTCCCACATCCAATCTCTTTACTTTGTTATTGTATTGCTTTACTTTACTTTATTTTCTGCTTTGTTTGTTTTCTTTATATCAAAAATACAAAAAATAGTTACTTGCTTTACTTTATTTACTGTCTTGTTTGCGTTCTTTATATCAAAAACACAAAAAGAATTAGTTACTTGTTTTACTTTATTTAGTTTGCTTTACTTATTTTTATTGCTGTTAAAATGAATACTCCTGAGAACACCAAGTTGCGTGACTTTACTAGCACAAATAATAATGATTTCATATGCACACCTATTGCTCCACCTGCTACTACAGCAGAATTTTATGAAATTAAACCTGCTTTACTAAATCTTGTTATGAGAGAGCAATTTTCTGGTGTTAGTACTGATGATGCTGCTGCCCATCTTAATAATTTTGTTGAACTTTGTGAAATGCAAAAGTATAAGGATGTAGATGGTGACATTATAAAACTGAAATTGTTTCCTTTCTCCCTAAGAGGAAGAGCTAAAGATTGGTTGCTATCTTTGCCTAAGAATAGTATTGATTCATGGACTAAATGTAAAGATGCTTTCATTGGTAGATATTATTCTCCTGCTAAAATTATATCTTTGAGAAGTAGCATAATGAATTTTAAGCAATTGGATAATGAACATGTTGCCCAAGCATGGGAAAGAATGAAATCTTTGGTAAAGAATTTCCCTACCCATGGACTGACTACTTGGATGATCATCCAAACCTTTTATGCAGGATTGAATTTTTCTTCGAGGAACCTATTGGATTCAGCTGCTGGAGGTACTTTTATGTCCATCACTTTGGGTGCCGCAACAAAACTTCTTGATGATATTGATGGGATTCGTAGCATAGAAAACAAATAAATTCCTACCGCGAGAATGCAATCCAAGACAAGATGCAATCTAGAAGACGGGACAACGAGTGAATGAACGAGACTAACCCTTGAAGATTTCCAAATCCTACAAGAGGAGGCTCTCGTTGCTGCGGTAGACGATCAATTACCGCTTTCAAAAGCGCGTAGAAGATCTTGACGGTGCCACAATCGGGCAGCACCTCCGTACTCGGTCACACGTACGGTGTTGATGAAGACGTCCTTCTCCCCGTTCCAGCGGGCAGCGAAAGTAGTAGATCCTCCTTGGAATCCCGGCAGCACGACGGCGTGGTGGCGGTGGTGGTGGAGATCTCCGGCAGGGCTTCGCTTAAGCATTTGTGGGAGAGGTGGAGGAGGAGGGGCAGCTAGGGTTTGGGAGAGGGGGCGCCGGCTAGGGCAGCCTTGAGGGGTGATGTCTACGCGCGCTTCTATTCCTGTAGACAGTGTTGGGCCTCCAAGAGCAGAGGTTTGTAGAACAGCAGCAAGTTTCCCTTAAGTGGATCACCCAAGGTTTATCGAACTCAGGGAGGAAGAGGTCAAAGATATCCCTCTCAAGCAACCCTGCAATCACGATACAAGAAGTCTCTTGTGTCCCCAACACACCTAATACACGTGTCAGATGTATAGGTGCACTAGTTCGGCGAAGAGATAGTGAAATACAAGTAATATGGATGGATATGAGTGGTAGTAACGGCGCCAGAAAATAGCTTGCTGGCGTGCAGTTGATGGTGGTAATATTGCAGGAAGTACAGATGCAGTAGAACAATAAATAAGCGATGATTGCAGTATTTGGAAACAAGGCCTAGGGATCATACTTTCACTAGTGGACACTCTCAACATTGATCACATAATAAAACCACTCTACACTCTCTTGTTGGATGATGAACACCACTAATTGTGTAGGGCTACAAGAGCACCTCAATGCCGGAGTTAACAAGCTCCACAACATTCGATATACATATTTAAATAACCTTAGAGTGCATGATAGATCAACACAATTATACCAAGTACTAACATAGCATGCACACTGTCACCATCACACCATGAAAGGAGGAATAGATCACATCAATACCATCATAGTAATAGTTAACTTCATAATCTACAAGAGATCACAATCATAAACTACGCCAAGTACTACATGATGCACACACTGTCACCATTACATCATAAAGGAGGAATAGAGTACTTTAATAACATCACTAGAGTAGCACATAGATTAATAGTGATACAAAACTCATATGAATCTCAATCATGTAAGGCAGCTCATGAGATCATTGTATTGAAGTACATAGGAGAGAGATTAACCACATAGCTACCGGTACAGCCCTTAGCCTCGATGGAGAACTACTCCCTCCTCATGGGAGACAGCAGCGGTGATGAAGATGGCGGTGGTGTTGATACGTCTCCGACGTATCGATAATTTCTTATGTTCCATGCCACATTATTGATGTTATCTACATGTTTTATGCACACTTTATGTCATATTCGTGCATTTTCTGGAACTAACCTATTAACAAGATGCCGAAGTGCCGATTCGTTGTTTTCTGCTGTTTTTGGTTTCAGAAATCCTAGTAAGGAAATATTCTCGGAATTGGACGAAATCAAAGCCCGGGGGCCTATTTTCTCACGAAGCTTCCGGAAGTCCGAAGGAGAGACGAAGAGGGGCCACGGAGGGGCCACACCATAGGGCGGCGCGGCCCCCTTGGCCGCGCCGGCCTGTAGTGTGGGGCCCCCGTGCCGCCTCTTGACCTGCCCTTCCGCCTATAAAAAGTCTCCGTGACGAAACCCCCGATGCCGAGAGCCACGATACGGAAAACCTTCCAGAGACGCCGCCGCCGCCGATTCCATCTCGGGGGATCCAGGAGATCGCCTCCGGCACCCTGCCGGAGAGGGGAATCATCTCCCGGAGGACTCTACGCCGCCATGGTCGCCTCCGGTGTGATGTGTGAGTAGTCTACCCCTGGACTATGGGTCCATAGCAGTAGCTAGATGGTTGTCTTCTCCCCATTGTGCTATCATTGTCGGATCTTGTGAGCTGCCTAACATGATCAAGATCATCTATCTGTAATTCTATATGTTGCGTTTGTTGGGATCCGATGAATAGAGAATACTTGTTATGTTGATTATCAAAGTTATGTCTATGTGTTGTTTATGATCTTGCATGCTCTCCGTTATTAGTAGATGCTCCGGCCAAGTTGATGCTAGTAACTCCAAGAGGGAGTATTTATGCTCGATAGTGGGTTCATGTCTCTGTGAATGCGGAGGAGTGACAAGAACCACTAAGGTTACGGATGTCTTGTTGCCACTAGGGATAAAACATTGGTGCTATGTTCAAGGATGTAGTCACTGATTACATTACGCGCAATACTTAATGCAATTGTCCGTTGTTAGCAACTTAATACTGGAGGGGTTCGGATGATAACCTAAAGGTGGACTTTTTAGGCATAGATGCGGTTGGATGACGGTCTATGTACTTTGTCGTAATGCCCAATTAAATCTCACTATACTCATCATGATATGTATGTGCATGGTCATGCTCTCTTTATTTGTCAATTGCCCAAGCTGTAATTTGTTCACCCAACATGCTTGTTCGTCTTATGGGAGAGACACCTCTAGTGAGCTGTGGACCCCGGTCCAATTCTCTTTACTTGAAATACAATCTACTGCAATACTTGTTCTCTTGTTTTACGCAAACAATCATCTTCCACACAATACGGTTAACTCTTTCTTACAGCAAGCCGGTGAGATTGACAACCTCACTTGTTTCGTTGGGGCAAAGTACTTTGGTTGTGTTGTGCGGGTTCCACGTTGGCGCCGGAATCCCTGGTGTTGCGCCGCACTACATCCCGCCGCCATCAACCTTCAACGTGCTTCTTGGCTCCTCCTGGTTCGATAAACCTTGGTTTCTTTCTGAGGGAAAACTTGCTGCTGTGCGCATCATACCTTCCTCTTGGGGTTGCCCAACGAACGTGTGAAATACACGCCATCAAGCTAAATTTACTGGCGCCGTTGCGGGGAGATCAAGACACGCTGCAAGGGGAGTCTCCACTTCTCAATCTCTTTACTTTGTTTTTGTCTTGCTTAGTTTTATTTACTACTTTGTTTGCCGCACTAAATCAAAATACAAAAAAATTAGTTGCTAGTTTTACTTTATTTGCTATCTTGTTTGCTATATCAAAAACACAAAAAAATTAGTTACTTGTTTTACTTTACTTAATATCATGCATGTTTTTATTTCACTAGTTAAGCATAATGGAAAACCACAAAAATATGAGAGATCTTTATGAACTTTATCTTGAATTAGGACATGATGTGTTTGAAGAGAGAATTAAAAAACCCATGGAACTTTATATGCATGCTAATGGGAATGTTATTACTATGGATGCTTTGAACACCATTGTTGCTAATGCTATGGAAAATTCTAAGCTTGGGGAAGCTGGCTCTGATGAGCATGATCTTTTTAGTCCCCCAAGCATTGAGGAGAAAATTTTCTTTTATGATTACAATATGCCTCCTATATATGATGATAGCCACTTTGTTGAATTTGCTTCCACTACAACTAATAAAATTGATTATGCTTATGTGGAGAGTAATAATTTTATGCATGAGACTCATGATAAGAATGCTTTATGTGATAGTTATATTGTTGAGTTTGCTCATGATGCTACTGAAAGTTATTATGAGAGAGGAAAATATGGTTGTAGAAATTTTCATGTTACTAAAACACCTCTCTATGTGCTGAAATTTTTGAAGCTACACTTGTTTTATCTTTCTACGGTTGTTGCATTATGCTTCTTGAACTTGTTTATTTACAAGATTCCTCTTCATAGGAAGCATGTTAGACTTAAATGTGTTTTGAATTTGCCTCTTGAAGCTCTCTTTTGCTTCAAATATTATTTCTTGCGAGTGCATCATCAAAACTGCTGAGCCCATCTTAATGGCTATAAAGAAAGAACTTCTTGGGAGATAACCCATGTGTTATTTTACTACAGTACTTTGTTTTTATTTTGTATCTTGGAAGTTGTTTATTACTGTAGCAACCTCTCCTTATCTTAGTTTTGTGTTTTGTTGGGCCAAGTTAAGCCGTTGATAGAAAAGTAAGTACTAGATTTGGATTACTGCACAGTTCCAGATTTCTTTGCTGTCACGAATCTGGGTCCACCTCCCTGTAGATAGCTCAGAAAATTAAGCCAATTTACGTGCATGATCCTCAGATATGTACGCAACTTTCATTCAATTTGAGCATTTTCATTTGAGCAAGTCTGGTGCCATTTTAAAATTCGTCAATACGAACTGTTCTGTTTTGACAGATTCTGCCTTTTATTTCGCATTGCCTCTTTCGCTATGTTGGATGAATTTCTTTGATCCATTAATGTCCAGTAGCATTATGCAATGTCAAGAAGTGTTAAGAATGATTGTGTCACCTCTGAATATGTCAATTTATATTGTGCACTAACCCTCTAATGAGTTGTTTCGAGTTTGGTGTGGAGGAAGTTTTCAAGGATCAAGAGAGGAGTATGATGCAACATGATCAAGGAGAGTGAAAGCTCTAAGCTTGGGGATGCACCCGGTGGTTCACCCCTGCATATATCAAGAAGACTCAAGCTTCTAAGCTTGGGGATGCCCAAGGCATCCCCTTCTTCATCGACAACATTATCAGGTTCCTCCCCTGAAACTATATTTTTATTCCATCACATCTTATGTGCTTTTTCTTGGAGCGTCGGTTTGTTTTTGTTTTTTGTTTTGTTTGAATAAAATGGATCCTAGCATTCACTTTATGGGAGAGAGACACGCTCCGCTGTAGCATATGGACAAGTATGTCCTTGGTTTCTACTCATAGTATTCATGGCGAAGTTTCTCCTTCGTTAAATTGTTATATGGTTGGAATTGGAAAATGATACATGTAGTAATTGCTATAAATGTCTTGGGTAATGTGATACTTGGCAATTGTTGTGCTCATGATTAAGCTCTTGCATCATATGCTTTGCACCCATTAATGAAGAAATACATAGAGCATGCTAAAATTTGGTTTGCATATTTGGTTTCTCTAAGGTCTAGATAATTTCTAGTATTGAGTTTGAACAACAAGGAAGACGAGTGTAGAGTCTTATAATGTTTTCAATATGTCTTTTATGTGAGTTTTGCTGCACCGGTTCATCCTTGTGTTTGTTTCAAATAAGCCTTGCTAGCCTAAACCTTGTATCGAGAGGGAATACTTCTCATGCATCCAAAATACTTGAGCCAACCACTATGCCATTTGTGTCCACCATACCTACCTATACTATATGGTATTTTTTCGCCATTCCAAAGTAAATTGCTTGAGTGCTACCTTTAAAATTCCATCATTCACCTTTGCAATATATAGCTCATGGGACAAATAGCTTAAAAACTATTGTGGTATTGAATATGTAATTATGCACTTTATCTCTTATTAAGTTGCTTGTTGTGCGATAACCATGTTCATTGGGGACGCCATCAACTTTTCATTGTTGAATTTCATGTGAGTTGCTATGCATGTTCGTCTTGTCTCGAAGTAAGAGAGATCTACCACCATATGGTTAAGCATGCATATGTTAGAGAAGAACATTGGGCCGCTAACTAAAGCCATGATCCATGGTGGAAGTTTCAGTTTTGGACAACAATCCTCAAATCTCAAATGAGAAAATTATTAATTGTTGGTATATGCTTATGCATAAAAGAGGAGTCCATTATCTGTTGTCTATGTTGTCCCGGTATGGATGTCTAAGTTGAAGAATAATCAATAGCGAGAAATCCAATGCGAGCTTTCTCCTTAGACCTTTGTACGAGGCGGCATAGAGGTACCCCTTTGTGACACTTGGTAAAAACAATGCATTGTGATGACCCGGTAGTCCAAGCTAATTAGGACAAGGTGCGGGCACTATTAGTACACTATGCATGAGGCTTGCAACTTATAAGATATAATTTACATGATGCATATGCTTTATTACTACCGTTGACAAAATTGTTTCATGTTTTCAAAATCAAAGCTCTAGCACAAATATAGCAATCGATGCTTTTCCTCTATGGAGGACCATTCTTTTACTTTCAATGTTGAGTCAGTTCACCTATCTCTCTCCACCTCAAGAAGCAAACACTTGTGTGAACTGTGCATTGATTCCTACATATTTGCTTATTGCACTTATTATATTACTCTATGTTGACAATATCCATGAGATATACGTGTTACAAGTTGAAAGCAACCGCTGAAACTTAATCTTCTTTTGTGTTGCTTCAATATCTCTACTTTGAATTATTGCTTTATGAGTTAACTCTTATGCAAGACTTATTGATGCTTGTCTTGAAGTGCTATTCATGAAAAGTCTTTGCTATATGATTCACTTGTTTACTCATGTCATATACATTGTTTTGATCGCTGCATTCACTACATATGCTTTACAAATAGTATGATCAAGATTATGATGGCATGTCACTCCGAAATTATCCGTGTTATCGTTTTACCCGCTCGGGACGAGCAGAACTAAGCTTGGGGATGCTGATACGTCTCCGACGTATCGATAATTTCTTATGTTCCATGCCACATTATTGATGTTATCTACATGTTTTATGCACACTTTATGTCATATTCGTGCATTTTCCGGAACTAACCTATTAACAAGATGCCGAAGTGCCGATTCTGTCGTTTTCTACTGTTTTTGGTTTCAGAAATCCTAGTAAGGAAATATTCTCGGAATTGGACGAAATCAAAGCCCAGGGGCCTATTTTCTCACGAAGCTTCCAGAAGTCCGAAGGAGAGACGAAGAGGGGCCACGGAGGGGCCACACCATAGGGCGGCGCGGCCCCCCCTTGGCCGCGCCGGCCTGTAGTGTGGGCCCCCGTGCCGCCTCTTGACCTGCCCTTCCGCCTATAAAAAGTCTCCGTGATGAAACCCCCAGTACCGAGAACCACGATACGGAAAACCTTCCAGAGACGCCGCCGCCGCCGATCCCATCTCGGGGGATCCGGGAGATCGCCTCCGGCACCCTGCCGGAGAGGAGAATCATCTCCCGGAGGACTCTACGCCGCCATGGTCGCCTCCGGTGTGATGTGTGAGTAGTCTACCCCTGGACTATGGGTCCATAGCAGTAGCTAGATGGTTGTCTTCTCCCCATTGTGCTATCATTGTCGGATCTTGTGAGCTGCCTAACATGATCAAGATCATCTATCCGTAATTCTATATGTTGCGTTTGTTGGGATCCGATGAATAGAGAATACTTGTTATGTTGATTATCAAAGTTATATCTATGTGTTGTTTATGATCTTGCATGCTCTCCGTTATTAGTAGATGCTCTGGCCAAGTTGATGCTAGTAACTCCAAGAGGGAGTATTTATGCTCGATAGTGGGTTCATGTCTCTGTGAATCTGGAGGAGTGACAAGAACCACTAAGGTTACGGATGTGCTGTTGCCACTAGGGATAAAACATTGGTGCTATGTTCAAGGATGTAGTCACTGATTACATTACGCGCAATACTTAATGCAATTGTCTGATTGTTAGCAACTTAATACTGGAGGGGTTCGGATGATAACCTAAAGGTGGACTTTTTAGGCATAGATGCGAGTTGGATGACGGTCTATGTACTTTGTCGTAATGCCCAATTAAATCTCACTATACTCATCATGATATGTATGTGCATGGTCATGCTCTCTTTATTTGTCAATTGCCCAACTCGTAATTTGTTCACCCAACATGCTGTTCGTCTTATGGGAGAGACACCTCTAGTGAGCTGTGGACCCCGGTCCAATTCTCTTTCTGAAATACAATCTACTGCAATACTTGTTCTACTCGTTTTCTGCAAACAATCATCTTCCACACAATACGGTTAACTCTTTGTTACAACAAGCCGGTGAGATTGACAACCTCACCTGTTTCGTTGGGGCAAAGTACTTTGGTTGTGTTGTGCAGGTTCCACGTTGGCGCCGGAATCCCCGGTGTTGCGCCGCACTACATCCCGCCGCCATCAACCTTCAATGTGCTTCTTGGCTCCTCCTGGTTCGATAAACCTTGGTTTCTTTCTGAGGGAAAACTTGCTGCTGTGCGCATCATACCTTCCTCTTGGGGTTGCCCAACGAACGTGTGAAATACACGCCATCAGGTGTCGATGGAGATGCCTTCCGGGGGCACTTCCCCGTCCCGACGGCGTGCCGGAACAGAGACTCCTGTCCCCCAGATCTTGGCTTCGCGATGGCGGCGGCTCTGGAAGGTTTCTCGTACCGTGGCTTATTCGTATCGAAGATTTAGGTCAGGGGGCTTCTTATAGGCGAAGAGGCGCAGTCGGAGGGGTTACGGAGCCGCCACACAATAGGGGGGCGCGCCCCCCTTGGGCCGCGCCAGCCACCTATGTGGGCCCCCTGTGGCTCTGCTCTGGTGGCTCTCGGGTGTTCTGGAAGCTTCGTGGAATTATAAGATGCTGGGCGTTGATTTCGTCCAATTCCGAGAATATTTCCTTCCTAGGATTTCTGAAACCAAAAACAGCAGAAAACAGGAACTGGCACTTCGGCATCTCGTCAATAGGTTAGTTCCGGAAAATGCATAATAATGACATAAAGTGTGAACAAAACATGTAAGTAATGTCATAAAACAAGCATGGAACATAAGAAATTATCGATACGTTGGAGACGTATCAGCATCCCCAATCTTAGTTCCTACTCGTCCCGAGTAGGTAAACGATAACAAAGATAATTTCTGAAGTGACATGCTATCATAATCCTGATCAATACTATTGTAAGCATATGTAATGAATGCAGCGATCCAAAGCAATGGTAAAGGCAATGAGTAAACAACTGAACCATATAGCACTTTCATGAATAGTACTTTCAAGACAAGCATCAATAAGTCTTGCATAAGAGTTAACTCATAAAGCAATAAATTCATAGTAAAGGCATTGAAGCAACACAAAGGAAGATTAAGTTTCAGCGGTTGCTTTCAACTTATAACATGTATATCCCATGGATATTGTCAGGATAAAGTAATATAACAAGTGCAATATGCAAGTATGTAGGAATCAATGCACAGTACTTGCATATTGCACTTGTTATATTACTTTATCCTGACAATATCCATGAGATATACATGTTATAAGTTGAAAGCAACCGCTGAAACTTAATCTTCCTTTGTGTTGCTTCAATGCCTTTACTATGAATTTATTGCTTTATGAGTTAACTCTTATGCAAGACTTATTGATGCTTGTCTTGAAAGTACTATTCATGAAAGTGCTATATGGTTCAGTTGTTTACTCATTGTCTTTACCATTGCTTTGGATCGCTGCATTCATTACATATGCTTACAATAGTATTGATTTGGATTATGATAGCATGTCACTTCAGAAATTATCTTTGTTATCGTTTACCTACTCGGGACGAGTAGGAACTAAGATTGGGGATGCTGATACGTCTCCAACGTATCGATAATTTCTTATGTTCCATGCTTGTTTTATGACATTACTTACATGTTTTGTTCACACTTTATGTCATTATTATGCATTTTCCGGAACTAACCTATTAACAAGATGCCACAGTGTCAGTTCCTGTTTTCTGCTGTTTTTGGTTCCAGAAAGGCTGTTCGGGCAATATTCTCGGAATTGGACGAAATCAACGCCAAAGATCTTATTTTTCCCGGGAGGCTCCGGAACACCGAAGGGGAGTCGGAGGAGAGCCGGGGGCCACCACACATGTGGGCCGCGCGGGCTACACCTGGCCGCGCCGGCCTGGTGTGGGGCCACCCTGTCGCCCCTCCTGCGCCGCCTCTTCGCCTATTTAAGCCCTTTCGACCTAAAAACTCGATACCAATTGACGAAACTCCAGAAAGACTCCAGGGGCGCCGCCGCCATCGCGAAACTCCATTTCGGGGGACAGAAGTCTCTGTTCCGGCACCCTGCCGGGACGGGGAAGTGCCCCCGGAAGCCATCTCCATCGACGCCACCGCCTCCATCATGCTCCGTGAGTAGTTCCCCCATGGACTACGGGTTCTAGCAGTAGCTAGTTGGTACTCTCTATCCCATGTATTTCAATACAATGATCTCATGAGCTGCCTTACATGATTGAGATCCATCTGATGTAATCGGTGTTGTGTTTGTTGGGATCCGATGGATGATACATTATGATTAGTCTATCTATAAAGTTTGTGAAGTTATTGTTGCTGCAATCTTGTTATGCTTAATGCTTGTCACTAGGGCCCGAGTGGCATGACCTTAGATTTAAGCTCTATAATTATTGCTTAGATTGTATCTACAAGTTGTATGCACATGTCACTGTCCGGAACCAAAGGCCCCGAAGTGACAGAAATCGGGACAACCGGAGGGGATGGCGGTGATGTGAGGATCACATGTTTTCACGGAGTGTTAATGCTTTGCTCCGGTGCTCTATTAAAAGGAGTACCTTAATATCCGATAGATTCCCTTGAGGCCCGGCTGCCACCGGCTGGTAGGACAAAAGATGTTGTGCACGTTTCTCATTGCGAGCACGTACGACTATATATGGAAAACATGCCTACATGATTAATGAATTGATGTTCTTTCTTAATGCTTTATCAATCCTATCAATTGCCCAACTGTAATTTGTTCACCCAACACTTGTCACTTGTTATTGGAGAGTTACCACTAGTGTAGATCGCTGGGAACCCCGGTCCATCTCTCATCATCATATACTCGTTCTACATGTCATTGGAAGTAGTATCAACTATTCTCTGGTGCCATTGCCATTGTGTTACTATTACTGCTGCTTCGTATTCTTGTTACTATTGCTCTCATATCATTGCTACTTTCACATCACCCCTGTTACTAGTGCTTTTCCAGGTGCAGCTGAATTGACAACTCAGTTGTTAAGGCTTATAAGTATTCTTTACCTCCCCTTGTGTCGAATCAATAAATTTGGGTTTTACTTCCCTCGAAGGCTGCTGCGATCCCCTATACTTATGGGTTATCAAGACTGTTTTCTGGCGCCGTTGCCGGGGAGGCATAGCTCTACTCATAAGTTCACCTGGGGAGTACACTCTACCTCTCTCTCTGTTTTTATTTTGTTTTGCTTAGTTTACTTTTGTTTAGTTTATTTGTGCTTAGTTTACTTTTGCTTAGTTTCTTTTTGTTTTGTTTTACTTTTCTCATATACCCAAAAATCCATAAAAATTTGAAAAACCTAAAAATTAAAAACTGTTGCTATGGAAGAACGCATAACCATGTTGGAGCTTATAGAATTATATAATAATTATAGAAAATCAAGAGCGGGTGATGTGATGAGTGCTATGATATAAAAATTGAATACAATTGCTAAAATCTTGCTTAAACGCCATGATATAAACTGTTGCTCTAAAGAAGACACTAAACATCTTAAATTTCAATGTGGCTTTAGTGAAGAAGTTTTAATTAAGAACTATAATTGGAATAACTATATTCATCTTGGGTTCGAAGAGGTAGAACAATTTGTTTTATTTATGGGAGCCTGTGAGATAGAATCCTTCATGGTTGAGAATTATGAAACTTGTGTTGTTTATAAGGACCTTAAAGATTATGTCTCTTCTATCCTTAATTTTTGCAATGAAAGTTACACTGATAATCCTTATATCATTGATTATAAAGAGAGACTCATTAATGCACAAGAATGCACTCACAATTTGCAGGAACCTGTGGAAGAAGAAATTGATGAACCTGAAAGCGCATTGGATGAAAAAGAAGAGGAGAGCGACGAACAAAAGGAGGAAGAATGGATTAGCTACCCATGCCAACCTTCTAATGAGAGTAACTCTTTATCTCTTACGCTATTTGATTGTCCTCGATGCTTACCGAAAGAGGTTGAATGTTATGTTCCTGTGGATTCTCTTGAAATATTTCCTATAAGTAAAACTTGTGAGAATAATTATGCTACTGTTATATATGATAATCCATGCTACTTTGATAAATCTTATGATAATGCTTTGTTTGTGCCTGATGTCGAAATGCATGGTACTAAAGAGTTTTGTTTAGCAAATGTTTATGATAAATCTCTAGATGATGGTCCTATGTTACTTGATAATATTAATTGTACTACTAATGAAAATGGGATTGGAGAGATCTTGACTTTATCTATGAGTCCCATATCTTTTAAGATTGATCAATCATCTTGTTATATTATTGATAATAGTGGGTTCGAAAGTTTTAATCCCACTATTTTTGAGCTTGATAAAAATTATGTGTCTATGGATAATGAAAAGAATGCTTTATGTGATAGTTATATTGTTGAATTTGTTCATGAAGCTACTGAAAATTATTATGAGAGAGGAAAATATGGTTGTAGAAATTTGCATGGTACTAAAACACCTCTCTACATGCTTAAAATTTTGAAGTTACTCTTGTTTTATCTTCTTATGCTTATCACTTTGTTCTTCATCAATTTATTTGTGTACAAGATTCCTATGCATAGGAAGTGGGTTAGACTTAAATGTGTTTTGAATTTGCCTTTTGATGCTCTCTTTCGCTTCAACTCTTATTTCTTGCGAGTGCATCATTAAAACTGCTGAGCCCATCTTAATGGCTATAAAGAAAGAACTTCTTGGGAGATAACCCATGTCTTTATTTTGCTACTGTTTTGTTGTGTTTTGGAAGTTGTTACTACTGTAGCAACCTCTCCTTATCTTTATTTTATTGCATTGTTGTGTCAAGTGAAGCCTCTAATAGAAGGTTGATACTAGATTTGGATTACTGCGCAGAAACAGATTTCTATCTGTCACGAATCTGGGTTGTTTTCTCTATAGGTAACTCAGAAAAATCTGCCAATTTACGTGCGTGTTCCACAGATATGTACGCAACTTTCATTAGTTTTGAGTTTTCTGATTTGAGCAACGTAAGTACCTCTTTAAAATTCGTCTTTACTGGCTGTTCTGTTTTGGCAGATTCTATCTCTGTTTTTTGCATTGTCTCTTGTGGACTTTAAGCGAGGTTTTCTAGACGTGGAGAGCTGTAGCTAATGTTTTATTGAGTTCTTGCAATGTGTCACTACAGGACCAAGGTGGATTCAAGTTTTTTGAGTACTAACCCCTCTAATGAAGCTTATGAGAAGTTTGGTGTGAAGGAAGTTTTCAAGGGTCAAGAGAGGAGGATGATATATGATCAAGAAGAGTGAAAAGTCTAAGCTTGGGGATGCCCCCGTGGTTCATCCCTGCATATTTCAAGAAGAATCAAGTGTCTAAGCTTGGGGATGCCCAAGGCATCCCCTTCTTCATCAACTTATCAGGTTTCTTCTATTGAAACTATATTTTTATTCGGTCACATCATATGTGCTTTACTTGGAGCGTCTGTATGTTTTATTTTTGTTTGTGTTTGAATAAGATCGGATCCTAGCAATCCTTGTTTGGGAGAGAGACACGCTCCGCTTTTTCATATGAACACTTGTTCTTCGTTTTACTTTTAATGTTCAATGATAAAAGTTGGAAGGTGTTGCATTTATGGTTATTTGGTTGCGAACAGAAAATGCCTCATATTTTCTTGGATAATTTGACACTTGGCAATTGTTTTGAGCTCTCAGTTAGATCATGATTAATCTCTTGCATCATGTAGTTTAAACCTATTAGTGAAGAACTACCGTAGAGCTTGTTGAAATTGGTTTGCATGATTGTTCTCTCTTAAGGTCTAGATATTTTCTGGTAAAAGTGTTTGAGCAACAAGGAAGACAGTGTAGAGTATTATAATGCTTGCAATATGTTCTTATGTAAGTTTTGCTGTACCGGTTCATACTTGTGTTTGTTTCAAATAGCCTTGCTAGCCTAAGCCTTGTATCGAGAGGGAATACTTCTCATGCATCCAAAATCCTTGAGCCAAAAACTATGCCATTTGTGTCCACCATACCTACCTACTACATGGTATTTCTCCGCCATTCCAAAGTAAATTGCTTGAGTGCTACCTTAAAACAATTCAAAATTTATCACCTCTGATTTGTGTCAATGTTTTATAGCTCATGAGGAAGTATGTGGTGTTTATCTTTCAATCTTGTTGGGCAACTTTCACCAATGGACTAGTGGCTTCATCCGCTTATCCAATAATTTTGCAAAAAGAGCTGGCAATGGGATTCCCGAGTCCCAAATTAATTAACCAAAATAGACACTCCTCCATGGTATGTGATTGTTGGACGGCACCCGAAGGATTCGGTTAGCCATGGCTTGTGTAAGCAAAGGTGGGGAGGAGTGTCATCATAATAAAACTAAAATAAAAGGGCACTCCTTCATGGTATGAGATTGTTGGCAGACACCCGAGGATTCGGTTAGCCATGGTTTGTGAAAGAAAGGTTGGAAGGAGTGCCACCCAAAAATAAAATAAAATGGGAGCCGCTCTTTGAAGGTTTGTACGGCAAGGGGGTTAGAGTGCCCACTACCATTCGTTGACAACAACAAACACCTCTCAAAACTTTACTTTTATGCTCTCTTTATGTTTTCAAAACCAAAGCTCTAGCACAAATATAGCAATCAATGCTTCCCTCTGCGAAGGGCCTTCCTTTTACTTTATGTTGAGTCAGTTTACCTACTTCCTTCCATCTTAGAAGCAAACACTTGTGTCAAGCTTGTGCATTGATTCTTACATACTTGCTTATTTGCATTCATCATATTACTTTATGTTGACAATTATCCATGAGATATGCATGTTGAAAGTTGAAAGCAACCGCTGAAACTTAAATCTTCCTTTGTGTTGCTTCAATGCTTTTACTTCGAATCTATTGCTTTATGAGTTAACTCTTGTGCAAGACTTTTGATGCTTGTCTTGAAGGTACTCTTCATGAAAAGTTTTGCTATATGTTATCTATTTGTTAGCAACTATAGATCATTGCCTTGAGTCACTTCATTCATTTCATATGCTTTGTAATAGTATGATCAAGGTTATGTAAGTAGCATGTCACTACAGAAATTATTCTTTTTATCGTTTACCTACTCGAGGACGAGTAAGAACTAAGCTTGGGGATGCTGATACGTCTCCAACGTATCCATAATTTCTGATGTTCCATGCTTGTTTTATGACAATACTTACATGTTTTGCTCGCACTTTATAATGTTTTTATGCATTTTTCGGAACTAACCTATTAACAAGATGCCACAGTGCCAGTTCCTGTTTTCTGATGTTTTTGGTTCCAGAAAGGCTGTTCGGGCAATATTCTCGGAATTGGACGAAATCAACGCCAAAGATCTTATTTTTCCCGGGAGGCTCCAGAAAACCGAAGGGGAGTCGGAGGAGAGCCAGGGGCCACCACACATGTGGGCCGCGCGGGCTACACCCTGGCCGCGCCGGCCTGGTGTGGGGCCACCCTGTCGCCCCTCCTGCGCCGCCTCTTCGCCTATTTAAGCCCTTTCGACCTAAAAACTCGATACCAATTGACGAAACTCCAGAAAGACTCCAGGGGCGCCACCGCCATCGCGAAACTCCAATTCGGGCGACAGAAGTCTCTGTTCCGGCACCCTGCCGGGACGGGGAAGTGCCCCCGGAAGCCATCTCCATCGACGCCACCGCCTCCATCATGCTCCGTGAGTAGTTCCCCCATGGACTACGGGTTCTAGCGATAGCTAGTTGGTACTCTCTATCCCATGTACTTCAATACAATGATCTCATGAGCTGCCTTACATGATTGAGATCCATCTGATGTAATCGGTGTTGTGTTTGTTGGGATCCGATGGATGATACATTATGATTAGTCTATCTATAAAGTTTGTGAAGTTATTGTTGCTGCAATCTTGTTATGCTTAATGCTTGTCACTAGGGCTCGAGTGGCATGATCTTAGATTTAAGCTCTATAATTATTGCTTAGATTGTATCTACAAGTTGTATGCACATGTCACTGTCCGGAACCAAAGGCCCCGAAGTGACGAAATCGGGACAACCGGAGGGGATGGCGGTGATGTGAGGATCACATGTTTTCACGGAGTGTTAATGCTTTGCTCCGGTGCTCTATTAAAAGGAGTACCTTAATATCCGAGTAGATTCCCTTGAGGCCCGGCTGCCACCGGCTGGTAGGACAAAAGATGTTGTGCAAGTTTCTCATTGCGAGCACGTACGACTATATATGGAAAACATGCCTACATGATTAATGAATTGATGTTCTTTCTTAATGCTTTATCAATCATATCAATTGCCCAACTGTAATTTGTTCACCCAACACTTGTCACTTGTTATTGGAGAGTTACCACTAGTGTAGATCGCTGGGAACCCCGGTCCATCTCTCATCATCATATACTCGTTCTACATGTCATTGGAAGTAGTATCAACTATTCTCTGGTGCCATTGCCATTGTGTTACTATTACTGCTGCTGTGTTACTGTTACTATTGCTCTCATATCACTGCTACTTTCACATCACCCCTGTTACTAGTGCTTTTCCAGGTGCAGCTGAATTGACAACTCAGTTGTTAAGGCTTATAAGTATTCTTTACCTCCCCTTGTGTCGAATCAATAAATTTGGGTTTTACTTCCCTCGAAGGCTGCTGCGATCCCCTATACTTGTGGGTTATCACGCCGCACTACACTCCACCGCCATCAACCTTCAACGTGCTTCTTGACTCCTACTGGTTCGATAAACCTTGGTTTCTTACTGAGGGAAAACTTGCCGCTGTACGCATCACACCTTCCTCTTGGGGTTCCCAACAGACGAGTGCTTTACCGTCACAAGGAAGCTACTTTCTGGCGACGTTGCAATCCCACGTCAACTCCCACGTCAGCAGCACTTTTTCTAGCGCCGTTGCCGGGGAACGACAAAAAGCTACACCATTTCCTCCCTCGTCAACCACGCGCCAGTCCTGGACAGCAACCGACTATTCCTTGTTCTATTAAGAATAATTATGTTAGAACTGCTCTATGTGATTTGGGAGCAGGTGTTAGTGTTATGCCTTTTTCTCTTTACAAGAGACTTTATTTAGATAAGTTGATACCGACTGATATATCCTTGCAAATGGCTGATAAATCCACTGCTATTCCTGTTGGTATATGTGAGGATGTTCCTGTTCAAGTTACTAATAACTGCTTGATATTAACTGATTTTGTTGTGTTGGAAATGCCCGAAGATGATAATATGTCTATTATTCTTGGGAGACCTTTTCTTAACACCACAGGGGCTGTTATTGATTGCAATAAAGGAAAAGTTACTTTCAATGTTGATGACAAGGAGCATACTGTTTATTTTCCCAAGAGGATTGATAAAGTATGTGGAGTTAACACAATTTCTAATGTGAGAACTATCAAAGTGGGAGCTATTGATTGTCCTATATATGAGCATAAAGAGGGATATCAAAATATTATAATTGGATCCACATCAATTCAATACAAGGTAACATGATTGATTTGAGGTTTATTTCACCTCATGCTATGTAAAATTTATTTGGTGGCAAGACTTGATCAACTTTGTTAACAAATACATTTTATATGCATAGAGGAACTAAACAACATCTCTTTCTTCCTCCACTTGTTCTATTTGCTGTAGCACTTTTTGCTTTGCCAAGTTCTTTAGTTGTTTAGAGATTTCAAAATCTTTTTCTGCCCAGTAATAATAAATTAAATACCCAGAAATGTGCATTTTTCATAATTTACAAAAATTATACCGTTGGTCTTATTTTTCGAAGAGTCACCTGGGAGCACCTGGGGATGACCAGTGGGGCACCCCAGGGTGGCACCCCACCAGCCGGCGCGGCCAAGGAGGGGGACGCGCCACCCTGTTGTGTGGGCCCCTCCTTGCCCCACCACTTCATCTCTTCCTCCCATCTCATTCTCTCTCTCGAAAAAACTCGCACCAGCTTTCTCTCACTCGCGTTTCTGCTCAAGAGCTCAAGATTTCTCGATCTCTTTGCTCAGCCCAGATTTCGTCTGAAATTTGGCACATTTGCTCTCCGGTATGTGACTCCTCCGATTATCCAAGTAGAATTTTGTTTGGTTGAGTATATCTTGAATATTTTGCTGCTGTAGATAACATGTTTAGTGAGCTTGCATGCTTGTTCTAAGTTGTAAGAACTAGTTTTGATGCATGTTTAGTACTCTAGCAAGTTCCTATAGTAGTTTCCCTCAAATATATGTCACCAAATCAAATTTTATAATGTTTGTTGAAAAATTTCAGAAAATGGAGTGGAATAGGCATCAACTAAACCAACAAGAATTGGAGGTGCAACAAGTTATGAGAGTTCACCGCGAAGAGAGAGTATACCCCTCTTACTACCCATGCACAGATTTTATGAGGAGTGCAGGAATCTTGCGGGATGTTCAAAATCTGATCTCCAATGCAGGGTTGGAAAGTTTTGTTGTTGGTGAACCTTACCAATATGCAAAGCTGACCATGTCAGTGGTGCAAGATTTTGAATTCAATTGGTCTCAATCTAACCCCATGGTTCGGTACAAAATTTGTAATAAAACTGTCAACTTGCCTTTCGATGATTTTTGTGCAGCAATTAGAGTGCCACAATGGGGATCATGTGAGAAGATAAGGGGACTGCCGTAGGAGCTCTTGAGTCTCTACAAGATGATTTGTCAAGGAAGAAGCTTCTCAGAGGATAGTGGTAAAATCAGTAGTATTCAACTCCCAGCTATTCGTTACTTTGCTTATTTCATCACCAAGTGCGTTCTTGCTAGAAAGAATGCAAGTAAGTTATCTATCCAGGATTTAGCTTTCCTAGCTGCTGCATTACAAGGTGATAGGACTTATAATTTGGGTGCTTTGATAGCCTATAGACTTGCTACTAACCGTGAGAAGGGAGGAATTTGTGGAGGTCTCATCGCCTCTAGTTTATTAGCTATGCATAGTGTAGAACCTCACTATATTGACATTCAACTTTCCATAGAGAAACTTGACATAGTCTCCATGATTAAACATGAATTTGTTTCTGATTTGTCTAATTTGAGTAACCTGTCTTATAAGATAACATTTTACAAGAAAACTTGGAGAACAACTAAGAAAACTGAAAAGCTAGTAGTATTGCCTGCACCTGCTTTGTTTAACCTTGATTCCAGAAAGGATTGGTCAGTCACGGAAGGTGAACTGAATGCATACATAGAGGGGGATGGCCATCATGCAAGAGACGACACGGAGGAGGCCGAGGAACACCTTGACTCGTCATCCGATGCAGCAAGCTCTTCACATCAACATTTTGGGCATGCGGAGCCTTCACCCTTCTCTTCTGCACCGAGACCTTATTATGACTACGCCATGTATGATCCACCGGCGTGGAATCCTGACCCTCGCTGGGGTTGAACTCAACTTAGGCCAAAAGCCTAAGCTTGGGGGGAGGTATACCGGCATCACTCATTCTTTGCATATTATAGTTTCTGGATACTTGTACATACTTGTTTAGCTTCTTAAAGTGGTTTTCTCATAAGAGGGAGATGATATTTGGGGAAGTGCTGCCTGAAAACAGATTCTGGACTGATACCAAAAAAATTCTCAAAAACAGCCAGAACCTTATTTTGCGAAGCCAATTTTTGTGCATGTTCCCCAGGTTGTTATATAACTTTAATTAGTTGAACACTTTTTGAGCTGAGCAGCGGAAGAATTTCTTAAAAA
The DNA here is from genome assembly GCF_022539505.1 of Lolium rigidum. Taxonomy (NCBI): domain Eukaryota; kingdom Viridiplantae; phylum Streptophyta; class Magnoliopsida; order Poales; family Poaceae; genus Lolium; species Lolium rigidum. The sequence continues at coordinate 245,599,850 of NC_061512.1, read as the reverse complement.
TCGATTACTGTACTGCTGTCAAGTTTGACGAATTCCTGCTGCTTTGTGTTTATGTGACCTTTCTAGTTTTCATTTTCTTATTTTTGCTTTGTTTCTTTCCTAAAACACAAAAAGACCAAAAAATATTTCTGTTGTTTCTCTTCACCATTTGTTTATTTTGGTTTCTTGCTTTTACTTTGCTTTATTTGCTATCGTTGGTTTGCTATAAGAAAATCCAAAAAGATTTTGCTTTGTTTGCTTGTTTCCTTTTGTTCTTGTTTCCAATTCGAAAACACCAAAAATATTTGCTGTTCTTATTTGGTTTTGTAAAGTTCATTATGGAGTTCAATGGTCTTCGGTGGCTGGAGCGTGGTTTTCATTCCATATTATTCAAGCTACACAAGTGAAAGACAATAATGACGATCTACGACAATTCGACTGTGGTGAGAGGCTGGTATGAACTCTATTTGTTTTCATTTTTGTACATATACTCATCCATGTGAGCATGCTTAGGTGGTTCATGTGAGGTATATGTCATTTAAGAAAGTCTAGTAGTTCATGATCTCTCATGTTTAGCTCCAATTTATTAATATGATTAGCATGTCATAGATATTTGCTTGCATTGTCTTATTCATAAATAGGTATGACATTGTGGTATCCTCCTCTGAATAATTCATTTGAATTGACTTGGCACATGCTCACGCATGCATATGACTGAACAAAAGTCAATTAAGCCTCGATGATTTACTTTGCCTCGGAGTTCTTGTATCACTTTTATGCCTCCGTTAATTTATTTTGCCGCAAGCATGATTATGACGATTCATTGCTCTCTTGATTGTCGCTCCCAGTCTATTGCTAGCCTTCACTTGTACTGAGCGGGAACGCTGCTCGTGCTTCCAAACCCCTGAAAACCAAGTTATTCCAAAGTGTCCACCATAAATACCTATGCATGGCATTTCAAACCATTCCAAGTAAATTCTCATGCGCTACCTTTAAACCTTCAAAATGCTTCTCAATTTGTGTCAATGTTTTATAGCTCATGAGGAAGTATGTGGTGTTTATCTTTCAACCTTGTCATTTACTCTTGACAGACTTTCATAATGGACTAGTGGCACATCCGCCTATCCAATAATCTTGCAAAAAGAGCTGGCAACGGGGTTCCCAGCCCCGATTAATCAAACTTCATTAATAATTCTCTTCACATGTTTTGCACTGATTCATCAGTAAGCAACTTAATTTTGCAAATAGACACTCCTCCATGGTATGAGAATGTTGGAAGGCACCCGAGGATTCGGTTAGCCATGGCTTGTGTAAGCAAAGGTTGGGGGGAGTGTCACCCATTAATAAAACTAAAGTACGTGTGTAAACAAAAGAGAAGAGGGATGATCTACCTTGCTGGTAGAAATAACGTCCTTCATGGGAGCCGCTCTTGAAAGTATGGTTGATGAGGTAGTTGGAGTACCCATTACCATTCGTTGACAACAACAAACACCTCTCAAAATAATTTTACTCCTGATTTAAAAATGAAAAGCTCTAGCGTATGTTAATCCCTACTTCCCTCTGCGAAGGGTCAATCTTTTACTTTTATGTTGAGTCACCATCCTTTCTTTGAGCACTTTCTTGAGAGCACAACTGTCATTCTTAGTATAATATGCTTGTCCCAAAATGTGATTAATTGTGGTATAACTTTGATGCTTTTATCTTTGACAATCTCTACTTCTAGTCTTTCCATGAACTTCAGAGGTGCCCGAGCATTTATGTTTTGCTGTACAAATACGGGCAAGCGAGATACCACTTTATCATATCCTTTTATGAACATTGCAATCCTGCTGATAGATATGATTCGATGCTTATTATTAATTTGTTGGTACCTTTTCCATGATTGACATAGCTATTAGATGATTTTATTTGCATGTATCTTATTATGAATTGCCTAAGTACTTGTCCATATCATGAAAATATTTACATCATATGAACAAATGTGTTCGTGAAAGTTCTTTTATCGCACTCAGTTGTTAACTGAATTGCTTGAGGACAAGCAATAAGCTAAGCTTGGGGGGAGTTGATACGTCCCAAAACGTATCTACTTTCCCGAACACTTTTGCTATTGTTTTGCCTCTAATTTGTGTATTTTGGATACAACTAACACGGACTAACGTTGTTTTCAGCAGAATTGCTCTGGTGTCTCGTTTTTGTGCAGAAATTCAACTTTCAGGAAAATCCCCGGAATTTATGTCAAAGGGCTTTTTTTCCAGAAGATTCACGGAGCCAGAAGGGCAGGCCTGGGGGAGGCCTAGGGCCCCCACACACTAGGCCGGCGCGGCCTAGGAGGGGGGCGCGCCGCCCTAGTGTGAGGCCGCCTCGGCCGGCCTCTGACGCCCCCCTCTGGACTATTTAAGGGTTTCGATCTAAAAACGCGAGATGGGAAGTCAAAGTCGCCAGAAACCATCCAGAACGCCGCCACCATCGCGAAACTCCGTCTCGGGACCAGAAACTCCGTTCTGGCACTCCGCCGGGACGGGGAATTGGAGGAGATCATCGCCATCATCACCACCGACGCCTCTCCATCGACCAGCCATGTTTCCCCCATCCATGTGTGAGTAATTCCCCCGCTGTAGGCTGAAGGGGATGATAGGGATTGTATGAGATTGGTCATGTAATAGCATAAGATTGTTAGGGCATAGTGCCTAGTGTCCGTAATTGGTACTTTGATGATATTGTTGCAACTTGTTATGCTTAATGCTTGTCACTAGGGCCCGAGTGCCATGATCTCAGATCTGAACATGTTATTGTTTCATGAAGATATTCATTGTTTTATGATCTTACCTGCAAGTTGTATACACATGTCCCTGTCCGGAACCCGAGGCCCCAAAGTGATAGAAATTGGGATAACCGGAGGGGAAGGCGGTGATGTGAGGATCACATGTGTTCACGGAGTGTTAATGCTTTGCTCCGGTGCTCTATTAAAAGGAGTACCTTAATTTCCAGTGGATTCCCTAGAGGCCCGGCTGCCACCGGCTGGTAGGACAAAAGATGTTGTGCAAGTTTCTCATTGCGAGCACGTACGACTAAATATGGAACACATGCCTATGGATTGTTTAGTACTTGGATACTGTTTTATTATTATCTACAAATGCCCAACTTTGATTGTTACATGCGTTTCTCTCATCCATGCAACGCCCGTTCATCCATCCCTGTGCCTACAGTATTTTAATCCTGTTGTTTACTATAATCACTACTGCTGTCTTTGTCACACTGCTGCTGATATTTCACCACTGCTACTGCTATAAAACTGTTAATACTGATAAACTCTTGCGAGCAAGTCTGTTTCCAGGTGCAGCTGAATTGACAACTCCGCTGTTAACGCTTTCAAGTATTCTTTGTCTCCCCTTGTGTCGAATCAATAAATTAGGTTTTACTTCCCGCGAAGACTGTTGCGATCCTCTATACTTGTGGGTCATTAGAGGCCCAACACTGTCTACAGGAATAGAAGCGTGCGTAGACATCAAGCTATTTTCTGGCGCCGTTGCCGGGGAGGTAAGGTAAAGGGTATTCACATCCTCCGACTACTAAGCTATTTCCTAGCACTGTTGCCGGTGTGTGAGTGCTCGAAGCTATTTCCTTTAGATCCTGCAATTGCATCTTTTTGTTTCTTGTATTTATTTTCGCTAGTTAGGCTTAATGAGTAAAAGCACACACGAGAAGTCAAGCCTTGACCCCGGCACACAAAATCGGAACGAAGTATG
>NC_061512.1:245579882-245596025 GCF_022539505.1 Lolium rigidum | reverse complement strand
CTTTTTGGCTGAAACCTCTGAGATCTACTTGCCCTCTACATCCAACTAAACCCTAGTCTACAATCCGTAGGCATTGACAAGTTAATATAGCTTGTCACCGGGGTCCACAGTTCACTAGTGGTGTCTCTCCCATAAGATAAATAGCATGTTGGGTGAACAAATTACAGTTGGGCAATTGACAAATAAAGAAGGCATAACAATGCACATACATATATCATGATGAGTACTATGAGATTTAAACAGTAGGCATTACGACAAAGTACATAGACCGCTATCCCAGCATGCATCTATGCCTAAAAAGTCCACTTTCAGGTTATCATCCGAACCCCTTCCGGTATTAAGTTGCAAGCAACAGACAATTGCATTAAGTATGGTGCGTAATGTAATCAACACAAATATCCTTAGACAAAGCATCGATATTTTATCCCTAGTGGCAACAACACATCCACAACCTTAGAACTTTACATCACTCGTCCTGCATTTAATGGAGGCATGAACCCACTATCAAGCATAAATACTCCCTCTTGGAGTTACAAGTATCAACTTGGCCAGAGCCTCTACTAGCAACAGAGAGCATGCAAGAACATAAACAACATATATGATAGATTGATAATCAACTTGACATAGTATTCAATATTCATCGGATCCCAACAAACACAACATGTAGGATTACAAATAGATGATCTTGATCATGATAGCCAGCTCACAAGATCTAACATGATAGCACAATGAGGAGAAGACAACCATCTAGCTACTGCTATGGACCCATAGTCCAGGGGTGAACTACTCACACATCGATCCGGAGGCGATCATGGCGATGAAGAGCCCTCCGGGAGATGATTCCCCTCTCCGGCAGGGTGCCGGAGGCGATCTCCCGAATCCCCCGAGATGGGACCGGCGGCGGCTGCGTCTCTGGAAGGTTTTCCGTATCGTGGCTCTCGGTACAGAGGGTTTCGCGACGAAGGCTTTAAGTAGGCGGAAGGGCGGAGTCGGAGGAGTCACGGGGGCCCCACACGCTAGGGCCGCGTGGTCCCCCCTTAAGCCGCGCCGCCCTAGTGTGGCGGCGCCCCGTGGCCCCACTTCGTTTCTCCCTCAGTCTTCTGGAAGCTTCGTGGAAAAATAAGTACCTGGGCGTTGATTTCGTCCAATTCCGAGAATATTTCCTTTGTAGGATTTCTGAAACCAAAAACAGCAGAAAAACAGCAACTGGCTCTTCGGCATCTCGTCAATAGGTTAGTGCCGGAAAATGCATAATAATGACATATAATGTGTATAAAACATGTGAGTATCATCATAAAAGTAGCATGGAACATAAGAAATTATGGATACGTTTGAGACGTATCATTGGGCCCCCAGGGCACCCCTCTGGTCCCCCTCTGACTTTCTGGAAGGTTCCGGGAAAAATAAGATGTTGGGTCTTCGTTTCGTCGAATTCCGAGAATATTGCCCGAACAACCTTTCTGGAACCAAAAAAACAGAAAACAGCAACTGGCCCTTCGGCATCTCGTTAATAGGTTAGTTCCGGAAAATGCATAAAAAACATTATAAAGTGCAAGCAAAACATGTAAGTATTGTCATAAAACAAGCATGGAAGATCAGAAATTATAGGTACGTTGGAGACGTATCGAGCATCCCCAAGCTTAGTTCCTGCTCGCCCTCGAGTAGGTAAACGATAAAAAGAGTAATTTCTGTAGTGACATGCTACTTACATAATCTTGATCATACTATTATAAAGCATATGAGATGAATTCAGTGACTCAAGGCAATGATCTATAGTTGCTAACAAATAGATAACATATAGCAAAACTTTTCATGAATAGTACTTTCAAGACAAGCATCAAAAGTCTCGCATGAGAGTTAACTCATAAAGCAATAAATTCAAAGTAAAGGCATTGAAGCAACACAGAGGAAGATTTAAGTTTCAGCAATTGCTTTCAACTTTCAACATGCATATCTCATTGATAATTGTCAACACAAAGTAATATGATGAATGCAAATAAGTAAGTATGTAAGAATCAATGCACAGTTGACACAAGTGTTTGCTTCTAAGATGGAAGGAAGTAGGTAAACCGACTCAACATAAAGTAAAAGAAAGACCCTTCGCAGAGGGAAGCGAGGATTAAATCATGTGCTAGAGCTTTTCAAGTTTTGAAATCATATAGAGAGCATAAAAGTACAGTTTTGAGAGGTGTTTGTTGTTGTCAACGAATGGTAATGGGTACTCTAACTACCTCGTCAACCAGACTTTCAAGAGCGGCTCCCATGAAGGACTTTATCTCTACCAGCAAGGTAGATCATCCCTCTTCTCTTTTGTTTACACATGTATTTTAGTTTAGTTTTTATTGTTTTTTTTAGATGACACTCCTCCCAACCTTTGCTTTCTCAAGCCATGGCTAACCGAATCCTCGGGTGCCTTCCAGCATTTCACATACCATGGAGGAGTGTCTATTTGCAAAATTAAGTTGCTTACTGATGAATCAGAGCAAAACATGTGGAGAGAATTATTAATGAAAGTTAATTAATTCGGGCTGGGAACCCCGTTGCCAGCTCTTTTTGCAAAATTATTGGATAAGCGGATGTGCCACTAGTCCATTGTGAAAGTCTGTCAAAAGTAAATGACAAGGTTGAAAGATAAACACCACATACTTCCTCATGAGCTATAAAACATTGACACAAATAAGAGATAATAGCTTTTGAATTGTTTAAAGGTAGCACATGAAGTATTTGCTTGGAATGGCAGGAAATACCACATAGTAGGTAGATATGGTGGACACACATGACATAGGTTTTGGCTCAAGGTTTTGGATGCACGAGAAGCATTTCCTCTCGGTACAAGGCTTTGGCTAGCAAGGTTGTTTGAAGCAAACAAAAGTATGAACCGGTACAGCAAAACTTACATAAGAACATATTGCAAGCATTATAAGACTCTACACTGTCTTCCTTGTTGCTCAAACACTTTCACCAGAAAATATCTAGACCTTAGAGAGACCAATCATGCAAACCAATTTCAACAAGCTCTACGGTAGTTCTCCACTAATAGGTTTAGACTACATGATGCAAGAGCTTAATCATGATCTAATTGAGAGCTCAAAACAATTGCCAAGTATCAAATTATTCAAGACAATATGAGGCATTTTCTGTTTCCAACCGAATAGCAATAAATGCAATAGCTTCCAACTTTTACCATTGAACAGTAAAAGTAAGAGCGAAGAACACAAGTGTTCATATGAAAAAGCGGAGCGTGTCTCTCTCCCACACAAGGATTGCTAGGATCCGAATTTATTCAAACACAAACAAAAATAAAAACACACAGACGCTCCAAGTAAAACACATAAGATGTGACCGAATAAAAATATAGTTTCAATAGAAGAAACCTGATAAGTTGATGAAGAAGGGGATGCCTTGGGCATCCCCAAGCTTAGACGCTTGAGTCTTCTTGAAATATGCGAGGATGAACCACGGGGGCATCCCCAAGCTTAGACTTTTCACTCTTCTTGATCATATATCATCCTCCTCTCTTGACCCTTGAAAACTTCCTTCACACCAAACTTCTCATAAACTTCATTAGAGGGGTTAGTACTCAATTTTTTTAAATCCACTTTAGTCCTGTAGTGACACATTGCAAGAACTCAATAAAACATTAGCTACAGCTCTCCACGTCTAGAAAGCCTCACTTAAAGTCCACAGGAGACAATGCAAAAAAAACAGAGACAAAATCTGTCAAAACAGAACAGCCAGTAAACACGAATTTTTAAGAGGTACTTCCGTTGCTCAAATCAGAAAACTCAAAACTAATGAAAGTTGCGTACATATCCAGGAACACGCACGTAAATTGGCAGATTTTTCACGAGTTACCTACAGAGAACCCTGCCCAAATTCGTGACGGACAGAAATCTGTTTCTGCGCAGAAATCCAAATCTAGTATCAACCTTCTATTAGAGACTTCACTTGGCACAACAATGCAATAAAATAAAGATAAGGAGAGGTTGCTACAGTAGTAACAACTTCCAAGACACAACAAAACAGTAGCAAGATAAAGACATGGGTTATCTCCCAAGAAGTGCTTTCTTTATAGCCATTAAGATGGGCTCAGCAATTTTAATGATGCTCACATAAGGATGAGAGTTGAAGCAAAAGAGAGCATCAAAAAGTAAGTTCAAAACACATTTAAGTCTAACCCTCTTCCTATGCATAGGAATCTTGTACACAAATAAATTCAAGAAGAACAAAGTGACAAGCATAAGAAGATAAAACAAGAGTAACTTAAAAAATTTCAGCATATAGAGAGGTGTTTTAGTACCATGCAAATTTCTACAACCATATTTTCCTCTCTCATAATAATTTTCAGTAGCTTCATGGATAAACTCAACAATATAACTATCACATAAAGCATGTTTCTCATGATCCATAAACATATAATTTTTATCAAGCTCAAAAATAGCGGGATTAAAACTTTCAAATCCACTTTTATCAATAATATAACAAGATGATTGATCAATCTCAAAATATATGGGACTCCTAGATAAAGTCAAGACCTCTCCAATCCCATTTTCATTAGTAGTGCAATTAATATTATCAAGTAACATAGGACCATCATCTAGAGATTTATCATAAACATTTGCCAAGCAAAACTCTTTAGTACCATGCATTTCGACATCAGGCACAAACAAAGCATTATCATAAGATTTATCAAAGTAGCATGGATTATCATGAATAACAGTAGCATAATTATTCTCACAGGTTTTACTCATAGGGAATATTTCAAGAGAATCCACAGGAACATAACATTCATCCTCTTTCGGTAAGCATGGAGGACAATCAAATAGTGTAAGAGATAAAGAGTTACTCTCATTAGAAGGTTGGCATGGGTAGCTAATCCATTCTTCCTCCTTTTGTTCATCACTCTCCTCTTCTTTTTCATCCAATGAGCTTTCGAGTTCATCAATTTCCTCCTCTTTTTCATCCAATGAGCTTTCAGATTCATCAATTTCTTCTTCCACTGGTTCCTGCAAATTGTGAGTGCATTCTTGTGCATTAATGAGTCTCTCTTTATAATCAATGATATAAGGATTATCGCTGTAACTTTCTATGCAAAACTTAAGGATAGAAGAGATATAATCTTTAAGGTCCTTACAAACAACACAAGTTTCATAATTTTTAGATATGAAGGATTCTATCTCAGAGGCTCCCATAAATATGACAAATTGTTCTACCTCTTCGAACACAAAATGCATATAGCTATTCCAATTATAGTTCTTAATTAAAACTTCCTCACTAAAGCCACATTGAAATTTAAGATGTTTAGTATCCTGTTTAGAGCAACAGTTTATATCATGGCGTTTAAGCAAGATTTTAGCAATTGTATTCAGTTTTTCTAGCACAGCACTCATAACTTTTCCCGTTCTTGATTCTCTATAATTATTATATAATTCAATAAGCTCCAAATAGGTTGTGGGTTCTCCCATAGCAACAGTTTTTAATTTTTCGGTTTTTCAAATTTTTATGGATTTTCGGGTATATGAGATAAGTAAAACAAAACAAAAACAAACTAGATAAAAGTAAACTAAGCAAAATAATACTAGACAGAAATAAACTAAGCACAAATAAACTAGACAGAAGTAAACTAAGTAAAACAAAATAAAATAAAACAGAGAGAGAGGTGGAGTGTACTCCCGGGTGAACTTATGAGTAGAGCTATGCCTCCCCAGCAACGGCGCCAGAAATAGTCTTGATAACCCACAAGTATAGGGGATCGCAACAGTCTTCGAGGGAAGTAAATCCCAAATTTATTGATTCGACACAAGGGGAGGTAAAGAATACTTATAAGCCTTAACAACTCGAGTAGTCAATTCAGCTGCACTCGGAAAAGCACTAGTAACAGGGGTGATGTGAAAGCAGCAGTAATATGAGAGCAAGTAGTAACAAGAATACGTTGATGTCTACGTGTGCTTCTATTCTTGTAGACAGTGTTGGGCCTCCAAGAGCAGAGGTTTGTAGAACAGCGAGCAAGTTTTCCCTTAAGTGGATCACCCAAGGTTTATCGAACTCAGGGAGGAAGAGGTCAAAGATATCCCTCTCAAGCAACCCCGCAATCACGATACAAGAAGTCTCTTGTGTCCCCAACACACCTAATACACTTGTCAGATGTATAGGTGCACTAGTTCGGCGAAGAGATAGTGAAATACAAGTGGTATGAATGAATATGAGCAGTAGTAACGGCGCCAGAAAAGTGCTTGATGGCGTGCAGTTGATGGTAGTAATATTGCAGGAAGTAAACATGCAGTACAACAGTAAACAAGCGGTGTTTGCAGTATTGGAAATAAGGCCTAGGGATCATACTTTCACTAGTGGACACTCTCAACATTGATCACATAAATAAATAAGTTCTCTTCCTTTGTGCTACATATACTCTTGTTTGATAATGAACACCATTCGTTGCGTAGGGCTACTAGAGCACCTCAATGCCGGAGTTAACAAGCTCCACAACATTCGATATTCATGTTTAAGTAACCTTAGAGCATAATAGATCTTTGCAATCTAAACCGAGTACTAACATAGCATACACACTATCACCTTTACACTATGAAGGGGGAATAAATCACATCAATACTATCATAGTAATAATTAACTCCATAACCTACAAGAGATTATGATCATAACCTACACCAAGAACTACACGATGCACACACTGTCACCATTACACCGTGAAGGAGGAATAGACTACTTTAATAACATCACAAGAGTAGCACATAGACTAATAGTGATACAAAGCTCATCATATGGATCTCAATCATGCAAAACAATTCATGAGATCATTGTATTGGGGTACAGAGAGAGAGATTAACCACATAGCTACTGGTACAGCCCTTAGCCTCGATGGGGAACTACTCCCTCCTCATGGGAGACAGCAGCGGTGATGAAGATGGCGGTGGTGTTGATGGAGATGGCGGTGATGTCGATGAAGAAGCCTTCCGGGGGCACTTCCCCGTCCCGGCGGCGTGCCGGAACAGAGACTCCTATCCCCCAGATCTTGGCTTCGCGATGGCGGCGGCTCTGGAAGGTTTCTCGTACCGTGGCTTTTTTCGTATCGAGGATTTAGGTCGGGACCTTTAAATAGGCGAAGAGGCGGAGTCGGAGGGCTGACGAGGCGGTGACACAATAGGGGGCGCGGCCCGGGCCCCGGCCGCGCCACCCCGTCATCCGGTGGCCATGTGGCCCCCTCTCGCTGGCTCTCGGGTGTTCTGGAAGCTTCGTGGAAAAATATGATGCCGGGCATTGATTTCGTCCGATTCCGAGAATATTTCCTTACTAGGATTTCTGAAACCAAAAACAGCAGTAAAACGAGAACCGGCACTTCGGCATCTCGTCAATAGGTTAGTTCCGGAAAACGCATCAAAACGATATAAAGTGTGAACAAAACATGTAGGTATTGTCATAAAACAAGCATGGAACATAAGAAATTATAGATACGTTTGAGACGTATCACACAACAGCAGTAGCAGTAATATGAGAGCAATGGCACCAGAAAATAGTTGGTACTACTTCCAATGACATGTAGGAACAAGTATATGATGATGAAAGATGGACCGGGGTTCCCAGCTATCTACACTAGTGGCAACTCTCCAATAACAAGTGTTGGGTGAACAAATTACAGTTGGGCAATTGATAGGATTGAAATAGCATTAAGACAGAACATCAAGATTATTAATCATGTAGGCATGTTTTTCATATATAGTCATACGTGCTCGCAATGAGAATCTTGCATAACATCTTTTGTCCTACCAGCTGGTGGCAGCCGGGCCTGTAGGGAATCTACTGGAAATTAAGGTACTCCTTTTAATAGAGCACCGGAGCAAAGCATTAACACTCCGTGCAAACATGTGATCCTCATATCTAAGCCTTCCCCTCCAGCTTATCCCGATTGCTCGTCACTCCGGGGCCTCGGGTTCCGGACATAGACATGTGCAAACAACTTGTAGATACAATCTAAGCAATAAGTATAGAGCTTAAATCTAAGATCATGCCACTCGGGCCCTAGTGACAAGCATTAAACACAACAAGATTGCAGCAACAATAACTTCACAAACTTATATAGATAGACTAATCATAATGTAACAATCCATCGGATCCCAACAAACACAACACCGATTACATCAGATGAATCTCAGTCATGTAAGGCAGCTCATGAGATCATTGTATTGAAGTACATGGGGGAGAGAGTACCAACTAGCTACAGCTAGAACCCGTAGTCCATGGGGGAACTACTCACGGAGCATGATGGAGGCGGTGGCGTCGATGGAGATGGCTTCCGGGGCACTTCCCCGTCCCGGCGGCGTGCCGGAACAGAGATTCTGTCCCCCGAATTGGAGTTTCGCGATGGTGGCGGCGCCCCTGGAGTCTTTCTGGAGTTTCGTCAATTCGTCTCGATGTTTTAGGTCAGGACGGCTTAAATAGGCGAAGAGTCGGAGTCGGAGGGGCCACGGGGCCTCCTCACACTAGGGTGGCGCGCCCCCCTTGGGCCGCGCCGCCACCACGTGTGGGGCCCCCAGGGCACCCCTCTGGTCCCCCTCTGACTTTCTGGAAGGTTCCGGGAAAAATAAGATGTTGGGTCTTCGTTTCGTCGAATTCCGAGAATATTGCCCGAACAACCTTTCTGAACCAAAAACAACGTAAAACAGCAACTGGCCCTTCGGCATCTCGTTAATAGGTTAGTTCCGGAAAATGCATAAAAACATTATAAAGTGCAAGCAAAACATGTAAGTATTGTTATTAAACAAGCATGGAACATCAGAAATTATAGGTACGTTGGAGACGTATCATGGCTCATCTTGAACTTACACACATGCACAACATTTCTTCTTTCGTCCTTATGTTGATGTCTTGAAGATACACTTGAGGGCACACTTCATCTTCGTATTGAAGACATATATACTTGACACTTGATCTTCTTAATTTTGTTCTTCTTGCAACCTTGAAGCAAACATATTGTACAAGCATTGCCTATGGACAAATCCTACAAATATAACTCAACGCAAATATTAGTTCATAAGGATTGCCATTAATTACCAAAACCACACATGGGAGCTTCATGCAATTTCAGAGGGGAAAAAAGAACATGCATTGGTGAGAGATGACAACAAATGAGAAAAGATTTATAATCCCTAACAATTTTAAAATTATTTTTGGTCTTATAATCCATAATAGAAGGAATAGTTGGTTCTCTTTGTTCTTCAGATAGTATGAACTTTGGTTAGCATGTGGAACTGTGGACAGGGCGTTTCGCCACACGGACTTAGATGAGCTCATCTATAATAACTAAATTGGAGCAACTCACTAAGTGATTTCTCTCAACATGCAAGCCATCCACATCATCAAGATGCCACCTCAACAAATTACTTTAATTTCAGTTTTGATAATCAGTCAATAGCCACGTCACCATTGGTTGTTTCATCTCAACATCTCATTCACCGCACATGCATATCCGATGCTTCATATTCTCATACGTATGGCTCTGAAAGAACTACATCATCATCTATATCTTCCATTTTACATTAATGCTTCTTTCATTGCATCAAAAATTAACTCCTTTCCACCTCGGCATACAAACAGGTTCAGGAAGCTATGTCTTCCATTCATTCATGGTCCATGACTTTTTTAGTACCCCATCCGTCCTAGCAGTTCTTAGCAGCCACTTCCTTGGTCCCTCTCCGTGTTCACCTCACCTCACATGGCGGTCATGGAGCCCAGAATCGATACAAAAATGGGGTTCTTTTAGGCTGCATCAGAGGATGAATGTCAAGAACATGAGATTTGGCAGCAGCTGGCAGCCTGGAACTGCGACTATCCCTGCCTCGAGTGACATGCGCCAATCAGTTAACTGTTCATCTTCAACCAGGTCAAGCCCTCAAACCTTCAAGTTTCCCTTCATAAAAAAATGCGTTATCATCCTCAGAGGCTCGGTAACCAGCTTCACCTGAGTACTGACGAATTTTCCGCCTCTCCCGATCTGGAGGTAACGAACATGTAGCACGATTTAATTATTTTTTAGATGCTTAATGAAATTTCCGTTAGTACTTTAAACATCATCCTATATGTGTACTACAGCTTGGTAGAGATAAAAAAGCTAGAGTGAGTAGCTCCTCCGACTTCTTGCTCTGGCTATGGTCGCTGCGAGGATATGATCCAAAGTGTCCATGTAGTTCCATCTTTCCCACAACTCTTTATTTTTATATATATCGTTCTTGAAGAATATAGAATATATGCGTATATTGCTGTCTTCTCCTATATATGTTGTTGAACAAAAATTTGATAATTTTAATATTCCTACCGTATTTCCATTAGTATACCTCCTAAATCCTAATCAGTGAACAGCTAGCAATTGTCCTTTTCTATTTGATTTCCACTGTACTTAATCTGGTAACAATTTTTTAATGCAGATTGAGGATTTGAATAATTTGTCAACTATGTAATTCCATCTACGGTATCCATTCTTTCATGTTTGATGAGTAAATCCCAGTGGCACTTCTGAATACCTAAAGTTTTCCGGAGCCAAGCTGTAAAGGCTGAACGGGTACTGGGTGGAATGTTATAATAATACACACTGAGGGTCGCTTCATGTGTTTGTGTTTGCTGCTACAATTTTTCATGCTATCCTCCAATGATAGTCCAAGCTGATACCAGGTGCGCCTACCTTTCTTTTTGACATTCATGTGATATGAACTGCTACTTGGCTTCTGCTTCCAAATTAGCATTGGCTCACAAAGATAATAGTTGAAATTCCAGCCATATGTTATTACTGATTAACCAAATTGCAATAGCTCACATTTTTACATTTGATAGTTTACTCTTTATGTAAAAGGTCTGACTATTTTATTTTCCAGGACATGTTGTTGATTGTGTGGTATTTATTTGTAGATCTCGGTCAAGTACAATCCTAGGAATGACTGGAACATCATCCAAATATTGACATTATGTTTCTTTTTAAAGAAGTTAAATAGGATGGAGTTGTCTTCATGCCTAGTCGCATATACCCTCCACTTCTTATTTCCAAAATAGTTATATTTTATTTTCAGGTCAAGCCTTGAAGGTCTGCGATGGTAGCCCAACAAATTGAAGGCTTGGCCTAACTGGCTATAGACATGTATTTCTCAAGTAATTTCCCTTCTACGTGTGTGCATAGTGTAATTGTTCAGCGTACCCATAAAAGTACTACCAAAAAATATTCTAACGACATATCAATTAAGTTGAAGAGTTGGTTGATTCATTTTTCTTCTGGAGAAAATATACGAGCCTTTTCAGCTCAAGCACAATGGTGTTTTCTTTTGTTTTTGCGTCCCTCAAATTCATCTCAATTACATTTCAAATTTTCTACTCTCTCACAAACCACATTTATTTTTTCTTATACGGCCAGCTAATGATACCGCAGCAACGCGCGGGGTATCATCTAGTTTTCTAGTTTGGGAATCCGTGTTAGTCAGTCAGTTATCTGTTCTATAGTCAGTCAGTCACTTAGAGAGTCGCGACACGATATATATATTGTAAGTGGACTACGCTACAAGATGACATAGTTATCGTTCCATTCTATCACCTCCATATGTACCTAGAGTAGCTAACGGCGGCAGCGTTCTTGTTAAGTGCGTCAGCAGTTGTGGCCCAAGTGAGTGGCAGGGGTTTGAGCAGAAAATGATTTTCCCATAGGAATACAACCCCAGCCCACAAATCTTGGCGAGAATGAAGCGTAGTGATACCGAGAGCATTCACGAGATTAGAAACGCATTTTGGTGGAACTGTATTGTTCATTTGGTGTGGTTTACCGCCTTACCACCATTTGTAATAATTTTGACAAATTTGTGGCAGCTTTTTCTTTGTTGAAAGCTAGGAGCTATACCTTTTTGAAAAAAATATGTCAGTGATTTCGGTGTCCAATTGGGCCAAATGTACGAGGTTGTCATTTTAATTCCGCCTGAAAACTAACATAAAAGATGTGAGTTCCGTTCAAAGTTTACTCAACGGTGAAATAAGTTGTCATTTTAATTCCGCCTGAAAACTAACATAAAAAATGTGAGTTCCGTTGAAAGTTTACTCAATGGTGAAATAAGTTGTCATTTTAATTCCGCCTGAAAACTAACATAAAAAATGTGAGTTCCGTTGAAAGTTTACTCAACGGTGAAATAAGTTGTCCCGTAACTCGATCGAACCACATACTCTCTTTGTTCTTATTTACCTTGCTTTCTAGGTTTAGTCAAAGTTAAATATTTCTAAGTTTGATTAAATATGTAAAAAAGTATCAGCATCTAAAATACAATATTACTACTATTACTACTACTACTACTAGAATAACCATAAGTTGTATTTTCATACTATATAAATTTAGTATTATAAATATGGGTGTGTCTATGTTACAGTAGACTAAGATTTTCTTAAGTCTCAGTTATCAGAAAAGTGTAATGCAGTTCAAAAAATATGTAGCTCTTCCATTGCACCTTTTTAATAGAATAGTGCATTCAAGTGCCTTTTTGTGGGTGATTGAGACTTAAGAAATTCTCAGTTGATTGAGACCTAGCAAAACCCTATAAATATTGCTACATTTTTTGCTAGTATAAATATTGCTACTTAGGAGTATTTGGTTAAACTAGTATAAAAATGTTTGACTTTGACTAAACCTAAAACGAAGGGTAAATAAAAACGGAGCGAGTATATCTTGGTTTCGTTGGGGGCAAGTCAATCACCTGGATCCGATCTCCTTTTAATACTCGCGATCGCACCTCCCAAATCCCAAAGATCGCACCGCGCGCGCGCCGCGCGGCAGCAGAAGCAGCCACCAGCGAGCATCGACCCGTACCTATGGCGTCGTCCGCCGTGGGTTTTTCGGACCTGCCCACGGAGGCGCTCGACGAGATCGCGCGGCGCGTCGGGCCCCTCGATAACTTCCACTGCTCCGCCGTCTGCCGGCCCTGGCGCCGCGCTCTCAGGACCACGCGCCTCGGCGGCCTCGACGAACCCCACCGCCCGCACACCATATACTTGCACAACGAGAACTACGGGCCCGACGACGCCGCCGTCGTCACGGTCGTGCCCATCCACCGTGGCGAGGACACGCGCTTCGTCCGAACCGTCGTGGACGGCGGCAAGCTGCCGGAATACACGCGTATCACAATCATAGGCTGCTCCTACGGCTGGATCGTGGCCGTGTACCGGGTAAACCTAGATGACGCGCGCGCCATCTGCCTCGTCGACCCCTTCACCGGACGGCGGTTCACGCTGCCTCCCTTCACCGACTCCTCCCGAGACACCTACAAGCTGCAGGAGGCGCTCAGGACGGAGCTTCGCCTCAAGGACAAGCCCATGTTTGTCAGGGCGGCGCTCGCTCCCGGGCGCCGCCTAGGAACCTTCGCCGTCATGCTCATCCACAGCGGCGGGCAAGGCCTCTCGTTTCTCAAGCCCGGGTCAACGTCCTGGAAGACGGTGCGCACCCCCAAAGGTACGCAGTACATCGACGTCGTCTTCCACAAGGGTGCATTCTGCACGCTCACCAGCTTCGGCGAGGTGAGCGCCTGGGTTCCTGACGGCGGGGGCGGTATGAAGACGAGGCGGCTCACGGACCGGCGACCCGAGCAGCTGGTATGGGCCGTCCTCGCCGAGTCCGCATCCCGCGACGGCCTTGTCATGGTGAGCACCATGGAGAAACCGCTCTACTGCGACAACCGGAAGCACTACGAGGTGTCCCGTAGCGACGAGCGCGACCGTAGGTGGCACCCGGTGAAGGACCTCGGGGAGACGGCGATCTTGGCCGGGGCGCAGTGCACCCTGTGCGTGTCAACGCGAGGCCGCGCTTGCCCCGGCGCCCCGAGAAGCAACTACATCTACTTCGCTTTGGATTGCAAGGGGAGCAGCAGAGGATACGATTGGAGAAACCCCGACGAGTACCGCATGCCGACGACTGTGACGGCGGAGACTTCTACTACGGGTATTGACAAGATATTTGGCTGGACTTGGTTTCTGCCTTACGCTGCACGATTAGATCCTTTCTCTCGAAACATTATGTAATGCAAGATGTTTATATATGCAGCTCTAACTTCACACATTTTTATTACTAACAAAAACAAGGGCAATTCAAACATTCTATTAGTTCAATCCACTAATGGTAACGAGTTCATCGACTTACCCCGTTTGTCTTCGTGCAATGCAAAGATCGATACTGCTATGTCGAGACAGCCGTCCAAAATTTAGCTTAATGTTCGAGGTCTGCGTGCGGTGTTGCGGCTCATGTGCCGCTTTGGTACGGGTGGTGTAAGTCGGGGCGGCAGCCGCGGAGAAGGAGGTGTGTTTTATGTCAGAGCATCTCCAATCGGTCCCTAAACCGTCTCCTAAAGGGATTCGGGGTGCCGGATAAAAATATATTCGCAGTCGCGTCTCCCAAACCCGCCTTTTGTCCGGCGCGACCTGATACGGTGTCCGGCGCCCCGAGTCCGTCCCCGCCCCACATGGGACGCTCCGGGGACGCCGGACACACCAAAAAGCGAGGCGGAGAGTGGCGGGGCTGACGCGTCAGCGGCACATTGAATTTTAACCTAACCGTCGCCTACCTCGCGACGGAAGTTATTGGCACGCATCGACGGTGCAGTTCCCGCAGAGGCACAACGAAACGTCTCGTCGCGCCTAGATCTGCGTGCCATCGTTAATGAGCGCCACCGCTCACCCGCCTCCCTCCGGCCTATAAAAAAGGGCCGCCTCTCATCGTCCCTCTCACACACAAACCCTAGCGCATCTCTCCCCAACCCTAGCCGCCACCATCTCAAGAGTCAACACCATGGCTGGTAGAGGCGGAGGCCGAGCTCGCGGCCGTGGTCGTGGTCGTGGACGCGGCAGAGCTGCACGCTCGCCGTCGCCTGTGACGCCGTCGTCGTCCTCATTGTCGGACATGCAGGACGAGGAGGGCCCCATGCTGTTCGAGTTCATCGTCGTCCTCAAGGGCGACCCACACAGCATCCAGAGGCTGCCGGACACCTTCGCCGACTTCGTCGCCGGCGACGAGCGCCCGGGCTCGCTGCATCTGCTGGAGGATGACTGCGGCTGCTGCCGGTGGATCATGGACATGATCTACGACACGCGCGGCAAAAAACTGAGATTGATCATAATCGCAGCGAATATATGCACGGAGGTTTCTGGTTGTTCTTCCTCGGAAGAACCAACAGGGGCACACTCACCAGCTGGATTCCCCCTCGTGCCGAAAGGGACCGAGCGGACGATCGCGATCTACAACCACTACTGGGACCACCTCACAACGGAGGAGCCGAACGACACCACAACTACGGTGAAGGATGAGCCGGTGGAGGCTGCGCCCTCTCGTAGCCACCGCCATTCCTCTTCTCGCGGCGCCCTCGTCATCCACGTCCCCTCTCCACCGCGCCGGTGCGAGTGGACCCACGGCCGAAGTACAAGGGGGCGGCCTCCATCGTCAAGGCGGACGACGACCCGGAGGAGTTCCCTGGGCTGCGCCAAGCCCAACTGGAGTCCTTCACGGCAACAAATTTGTTCGCCGAAGCATGGAGCGCGGTGGACTACTGCATCGCGGTGGAGGAGCGTTGCCGCCTCCTCGGCCTCGTCATCGACCACGACGACGACGCTGGTCCATCCAGCAGGCCGCGCGGCGACGCCGGCCAAGGCTGCTGCAGCTACCTGCCGCAGCCGAAGGAGGAGGACCCCGACGACGACAAGGACTACACAACAGCCATGTACCGCCGCCTAGGGCTTGGGCGCGGCAACGGCGGCGACATTAGGTAGTTTTTTTTAAGTCTATGTTTTAAAATTTGTACAAATATGGACCATATATGGCCAAATTATCAATGAATTTACTTTTTCGTCGAATTTTGTTATGTTTTAAAATTTTAATTTTTTTAATATAGGGATCGCGACTGAGAGCCGCCCGGCCTCATTTTAGTTTTACCGCTGGCGCCCCTCGTATGGGCCCGAAAACGGATGCCCCGGAACCCATATAGGGATTGAGAAATGCTCTAATTGTTGAGATGATTGAGACGGAGGAATACATGGAAACTTCCACCAAATTTATCTTTCCGAGCCGATCGGGACACGAGTGCGCGCACGCTTGTTGCGTCGCCGGCAAGTCGAGCCCATCTTTTTTTC
>NC_061512.1:245563513-245579782 GCF_022539505.1 Lolium rigidum | reverse complement strand
GACTGGGTTTCGATTTAAACCAGGGCTTGATTGGGTTGGTGCATGCTAGGTCCATCTGTCAGTGAGAGGATGTGCCAGTATTTTCTGGAAAATGTTCAAAATAAACCTTTAAACTCTTAGGCATTAGCAAAATCGAACCCGAGCTTCCCATCCCCGAAATTGTCACACCAAACTCTCATATCCCGATCTATTTTAAACATGTGTCGTTTCAATTGTTATTCGCTGACGTGGTAAGTCTTGTTGACTCCACTACTTTTTTCTTACTTATTTTTCTAGTTCCCATGGCAGTCGGGTGTCGGCTTCGCCTAGACCCAACCCAAAGGACTATCGGCGACTTAGTGGACACCCTCGTCCTTGGTCATGTCGACATGGGGATCAGGCTTCACTTGGGAGGCTCGAGGAGCTCACTCCTGCAACACTTGTTGGATGATCTGAGCTCCATCGTTATCCTTAGGTCGGTGGTCACTTGTGGGTTTGCTGATCTCGATGGAGTTAGTCGGAGGTGCACCTCGGCTCCAAGATAATCCTCCGGTGGTTGGCTCACGATGATGTTGCTTCCTTTGGCAGCAATTGCTCACCGGAGTGGCGAAAATGGCAGAGCTTGGAACCTCTAGCACGAGCACGGGCTGTAGTTGCGAGCTCCTCCAGCCTCTCAGTGAAGCCCTGCTCTCAGCCCGGGAACTCGTCCAACAAGGGCGTCCACTGCACCGTAGACATTCCTCCGCCGCAGTCATTTCCATGCGCTCGTACAACAATACTGCACGACCACTTCAACACGAGGGTGCAAGGGAAAAGAAGGGAAAAAAGTAAGAGATTCTGACTTGCCACGTCTGTGAGTTTCAGGACCTGGCTTGTCAGTTGTCACATCAGCAAATCCTAGCTCAAACGGGGCCAAGGTTCAAAATAGACTAGAATCAGATAGTTGGAGTGCTAATTCCTGAGATTAAAAAAAATTGGGTTATGATTTATCGTTCACCTAAAATTGTGAAGGGAGCATCGAATGTCTAAACTTTTGTTAGATAAAATTGACTTTATAGATTAGAATAGTGAAGTTAATGGCCTATCTTTAGAGGATTGCACTTTGAAGAAAATTTTAGAATGTCAACTTTCATTTATTTATAAGGAGGAAGAATTAATGTGGGTTTTGAAAGATCTAAAGAAAATGATAAAGGGGGCTCGCTGACTACATTTTATGGCTAAAGCTAATGGTGGAAAAATAAGAAAATAGAATCATGTCTCTAAGGTGTGAAGATAGTTTGATTCGAGGTGATCATGATTTAATTCTTCATGCTACCTCTTTTTACAAGAATCTTTTTGGGGTTGAAGATAAAATTAATGTAGTTTCGCTAGATTTACTTAATCCTTGTGTTATGTCAGAATATCATAAAGTTGTGTTAATTGAAACTTCCAGTTTGTAGAAAATCAAGATAGTTGTCTTCTAGATGAAGCCAAATAAGAGTCCATGACCTAATGGTTCTCTGATGCATGTAAAATGCATACATAAACTTTGTCCTTTATCATATTGAAATTCCCACATATTTGCAACATATATGATGTTAATAACATGTTTTACATTGATTTATGGGGATTTATCAATGGCCCCCTTTATTTGGTTTACAACTCTGCAGAACAGGAAAACTCTGTTTTACGTATTTTTCACTTTCAGAAACCTATACGGAGTCAAATTGACATAGGATTTTTTTAGCGTCACTTTTTCATCGGAAGAAGCACCCTGGAGCTTTGGAGGATGCATGGATGGGCGTGAGGCTCAAAAGAGTACAGGTGGCGCGCCCAAACATGTAGGGCGCGCCACCCATGCTCTTTCGATCGTTGATTGTCCAATTGACCTGATTCTTTCGTCCACCAACGTATTTTGACCTAAAATCACTATATATAAGATCCCGAAGAGTTCTCGGGAGAAGAGCGCCGCAGAAGACAGAAACACGAAAATAGAGACCTGCAGTAGAGAAGATTGGAGGGGGAAACTCCGCCGGGATCACCGCTGGAGGGATCTCCACCTTCTCCAACGTTTTCATCATCATCACCATGATTAAGGGGGAGTAGTCCACCTCTGGACTACTAGTTTGTGGCAGTGATTTGATCTATTTATCTCATGTTTTTCATAGTTCTTAGTGTCATATGAGTTGCCTCACATGATTATGGTCATATTTGAATACCTATGTGGTGGATCATTATTCTATGATATTGTGTTATGAGATCTGATCGTATTATCTGTAAGATGTATTGATAAATGCATATTATGTACCTCGTTCTTAAGTATTTATTATGATCCAACATCTATGCAAGAGCGTATGTGGGGTGATGTGTGTATTAGATGGAGTAGCATGGTTTAAGTGATTGAATAGTGACAACAAATTCATGATCTATTATGGTTTTGCCTTTTCTTTTGCTACCTCACTAGGGATAAAGTGAATGCATGTGCTATGTTCATCACGTGACAAAAGTGATGATCTTGTTTGTTCAAGGTAGCATATTTGTTATTCAAACGTCATGCCAAAGTACTTATGGCTACGCTCTGTTAATTCTTAATACAAGATTGCATGGAGTTTTTCCTTTCTTATGGAGTATAAACGAGATGTGTTGCATCATCTCTATGTTAGGACGTGATGCACATATGAATGTTTATCTTACTCATGTTATTATTTTGCATCCTCATATCTCATTGATGAATTACTATTTGTCCACTACAACTTAAAAGAGAGAATGGTCGAGTGAACACATGAACCACGGTCCACATTTTATCATAAGAAACACCTTTATATTTATTTTATCTTGTTTTCTATATCCGAAAATACAAAAATATTTGTTTTTCTTATTTGCATCCAAAACACCAAAAACAATCAACTCCTTTACAGTTTTTACTTAGTTACTATATTTTATTTAGTTTTACTCACTTTATTTTACTTGTGTTTTATTTACTTACAAGAAACATTGTGCTTGACAACCACACGGTGGAGTTGGGCACACAAGGCTTTTATTTTACTTTGAAGGATTGCTAGAAGAAGAGAGAATATAATACTCTTTGCTCAGTTCCCCGAGAGTTTGATTTAAACCCTCGAGTCACCCTTGTGGGAAAAATACTTTGATGTCGCAACACTCTGCACTTGGAGTCCCAACAATATCATTCTCTTACGGAATTTTATCAATTGTTAGAACATTGTTGGATTTGAGTTACTTTTATTGTTTGATGAGTTCTTTAAGGGTTCTCTTGATATTGCTTGATCTAATTACATGGTGATGGCTTTGATTCGTAAATGTCAAGGGGCAGAAGCTTACATACCCATTTTCCTCTTGAATATTATTTTTAAAATTTTCAATCAATTATTTCATAATAAACTAATATGGTTGCTGATAGTATCATCTCTCTCATTCAAACTTTTTTTATTCAACGAAGATTTATACTAGATGGGATGGTGCTTTTACATGAAACTTTACATGGATTGAAATTGAGCAAAACTACATCTTGATTTTAAAGTTGACTTTGAGAAAGCATGTGATAAGATAGAAAAATATTTCTTAGAACAAGTTCTTTTGATGAAGAGTTTCCCTCCCCTGTCTGTTAAGTGGGTCATTAGATGGTCAATGAACAAATATGTCCTCATTTTACAACTCACGGGGGTTTGAGACAGGGCCATCCTCTATCTACAATATTTTCTAATAGTGTAGTAGATGTTATGCATGTTTAGTTTATATAGCTATAGATAAAGGTTTACTTTGCGGAGTGATCCAACATCTAGTTCCCGGTGGAGTTTCGATGTTAGAATATCTGGACAATACGATTTTATCATTTGAAGATTATTTGGAGAGTGCTAGAAATCTTAAGTTGATCCTCTATATGTTTGAACATTTGTTTGGTCTAAAGTTAATTTTCACAAAAGTGAAGTTATATGCTTTGGAATACAATTTTCACAAAAGTGAAGGATGTTTTAAGAATATAATTCCTACTAATCCAGTTTTTATTATATCTCATGTTTCACACTATTTATATTCTGGGCCCATTTGCCAAGGATAGATCTGCAAAGTACTCCCTCCGTCCTAGAGTGTAAGTCACAATCCTCTAATATCTTGGCCCAAGGCGTAACGTGATTGGGGCAGAAATATGACTAATTAGGTCGGACTGTGATGTTTCGTAACTGCAACAGCCAATAAAAACACCCCCATAATTATTTCATGCATGGTGCCTTTTCACATGCGATGCGAGTTAAGAGAGAGGAAAGGGCTGTTGCATGCGGCCATGCAGGAATTTGGTTCAAGTTCACATCCCATGCATGCCAACCGTAGCAATAAGTGTGGAAGGGGAGAGGAAGGTGCGGGCTGCATGTGGAGGAGAGGAAGGTGTGGGCTGCATGCGCTAATTAACTCCAATTAATGCAAAATTGTGCCTTATTTGCCTCATATGTTGGACAACCTGGAAACGGGAATGTGACTTACACTCTAGGACGGAGGGAGTAGACAACACGGGGCTGAGAAAGTGTTGAAGGTGGTGACTGGTTTCTTAACAGAGACAAAGGCTGACGGTGGGTATGAAAAGGATAGGGGACTAGTAGAAGGTTTGTCTTCCCATGTTTATGGTTGGCTTTGTTAAGCGTTGTACTCCCTCTGTTGGCGATTATAAGGCCAAAGTGGTAATTTGATATTACCCTCATTAATTATTGCATGCATCAATAGTTTCACATGCATTTGAGGAGGGAGGGTGAAAGGACACCGATGCCTCCTATAGGAGGGTGAATAGGCGGTTAAAAAAAATCGAGATGGGCTTTACAAATGCGGAATAAAACTAGCGTTTACTTTGTCAAGCAACCTATGGTTCACCTATGTGCACCAACAACTTAATTATGCTTAGCAAGATATATATATATATAACTTCAAGCATGAAGGCTATCACAAAATAAAGTGCATAAGTAAAGAGCAAGGGTATAGGGATAACCGAGGCACGCGGAGACGATGATTTATCCCAAAGTTCACACTCTTGCAAGTGGTAATCTCCGTTGGAGAGGTGCGATGGCTTAGTGCTTCCCCATCACCACAAGAGGCATCACCTTGAGGTGTGGTTGCTCGATGGACACCAACGCCACAAAGGCATCACCCCGAGATGCGGTAGCACACCGAACGCCACAAAGGCCTCACCTTATTCTTGGCCGATGACCCTCACCACAAAGGCCTAGCTCACGGTTCTACTAAGGGATTTCCTTAAAGGCAGGACCGATCCTTACACAAATCTTGAGGCATACATCCACAACTTAATCGGAGGCTCCCAAAAAATTGCCACGAAGTCCTCAAAGACGTCTGGGGTTCCAAAAACCCAAGAGTAACAAGCTCCTGATCACTTTCACTTCCACGATTCTTTGTGGAAAGCTCAAACCGATGCACCAAATGCAATAGCAAATCCTTCACTCCCAAATTCCACAAAAGATACAAAAGCTAATGGAAGGAAGAACACCCAATTCTCCAAGATCTAGAACCAAGTGGATTCCCTCACAAAGAGAGGATGTTGATTGGTGGAAGTGTAGATCTAGATCTCCTCTATCTTTTCTCTCAAATAGATGCAAGATTCATTGGAAGGAGAGGAAGATAGCAAGCTCAAAGAAGGTCAACAATGGGGGTAAAAAAAGAGCTCAAACGGTTGGGAAAGCTTGGGGAAGAAGACCCCCTTAAATAGGGCAAGAGAAATCTGCCCGCTATTCACAAAACTCGTAATTACCGGAACTTCCAGTCATTTGGGGCGGTACTATCCCCCTCCCCCGTAGTACCGAGCAACTACCCGGCGACTACCGGGTGCCCAGAATTGGTCCCATCACTCAATAAATGTTATTTCCAGAAGTAGACCGGTACTACCGCCAAATGAAAAAAAGTACAGGGCAACATGGTACGAAAAGTTCGATAACTTCTGCATCTGGACTCCGATTTCAATGATCTTCGGCTCGTTGAAATCAAAACAACGAGCTATACAACAATATGTGTAGAAACATCATAGTCCAGTAAGGGAGGATATAAATAAATGAATAAAGGTTTTACCTATGTATAAAGACAAATCTATAAAACCACCAATATCGAAAACGCAATAGAGAATGCATATGAAATCCATTTTCGATTAACTGGAGCTTGTCATCGAGATTAACACAAACTCTAAATGCTCTCATGGATAAGAACCAAATAAGAACCAATAAAGATGACGCCAATGATGCAAAGGTTTGAGCTCTCTCCGAATGATACGATGAAGTTACTCACTCCATCTTATTCTTCAAGACACACTTGCCATAGGCTCAACTCATGTCTTCACATATCCATGATTACCATATGGACGGCAAGCTTCAAGCATATTATCTCTTCGAGATGGCTTGATAACCCACAAGTATAGGGGATCGCAACAGTCTTCGAGGGAAGTAAAACCCAAATTTATTGATTCGACACAAGGGGAGGTAAAGAATACTTATAAGCCTTAACAACCGAGTTGTCAATTCAGCTGCACACTGGAAAAGCACTAGTAACGGGGGTGATGTGAAAGCAGACGAGTAATATGAGAGCAGTAGTAACGAAGTAACACGACAGCGAGTAGCAGTAATATGAGAGCAATGGCACCGAGAAAATAGTTGATACTACTTCCAATGACATGTAGGAACAAGTATATGATGATGAAAGATGGACCGGGGTTCCCAACTATCTACACTAGTGGCAACTCTCCAATAACAAGTGTTGGGTGAACAAATTACAGTTGGGCAATTGATAGGATTGAAATAGCATTAAGACAGAACATCAAGATTATTAATCATGTAGGCATGTTTTCCATATATAGTCATACGTGCTCGCAATGAGAAACTTGCATAACATCTTTTGTCCTACCAGCCGGTGGCAGCCGGGCCTCTAGGGAATCTACCTGGAAATTAAGGTACTCCTTTTAATAGAGCACCGGAGCAAAGCATTAACACTCCGTGAAAACATGTGATCCTCATATCTAAGCCTTCCCCTCCAGTTATCCCGATTGCTTGTCACTCCGGGGCCTCGGGTTCCGGACATAGACATGTGCAAACAACTTGTAGATACAATCTAAGCAATAAGTATAGAGCTTAAATCTAAGATCATGCCACTCGGGCCCTAGTGACAAGCATTAAACACAACAAGATTGCAGCAACAATAACTTCACAAACTTATATAGATAGACTAATCATAATGTAACAATCCATCGGATCCCAACAAACACAACACCGATTACATCAGATGAATCTCAATCATGTAAGGCAGCTCATGAGATCATTGTATTGAAGTACATGGGGGAGAGAGTACCAACTAGCTACAGCTAGAACCGTAGTCCATGGGGGAACTACTCACGGAGCATGATGGAGGCGGTGGCGTTGATGGAGATGGCTTCCGGGGACACTTCCCCGTCCCGGCGACGTGCCGGAACAGAGATTCTGTCCCCCGAATTGGAGTTTCGCGATGGTGGCTGATGCGTGTAGTTGACACGTCCGTTGGGAACCCCAAGAGGAAGGTGTGATGCGCACAGTAGCAAGTTTCCCTCAGTAAGAAACCAAGGTTTAATCGGACCAGTAGGAGTCAAGAAGCACGTTGAAGGTTGATGGCGGCGAAGTATAGTGCGGCGCAACACCAGGGATTCCGGCGCCAACGTGGAACCCGCACAACACAACCAAAGTACTTTGCCCCAACGTAACAGATGAGGTTGTCAATCTCACCGGCTTGCTGTGAACAAAGGATTAACCGTATTGTGTGGAAGATGATTGTTTGCGAAGAACAAGTAAAGAACAAGTATTGCAAGTAGATTGTATTTCGGATGTAAAGAATAGACCGGGGTCCACAGTTCACTAGAGGTGTCTCTCCCATAAGATAAATAGCATGTTGGGTGAACAAATTACAGTTGGGCAATTGACAAATAAAGAAGGCATAACAATGCACATACAAATATCATGATGAGTACTATGAGATTTAATCATGGCATTACGACAAAGTACATAGACCGCCATCCAGCATGCATCTATGCCTAAAAAGTCCACTTTCAGGTTATCATCCGAACCCCTTCCGGTATTAAGTTGCAAGCAACAGACAATTGCATTAAGTATGGTGCGTAATGTAATCAACAACTACATCCTCGGACATAGCATCGATGTTTTATCCCTAGTGGCAACAACACATCCACAACCTTAGAACTTTCTCATCATCGTCCCGCATTTAATGGAGGCATGAACCCACTATCGAGCATAAATACTCCCTCTTGGAGTCACAAGTATCAACTTGGCCAGAGCCTCTACTAGCAACGGAGAGCATGCAAGAACATAAACAACTCATATATGATAGATTGATAATCAACTTGACATAGTATACAATATTCATCGGATCCCAACAAACACAACATGTATGATTACAAAGAAACGATCTTGATCATGATAGGCAGCTCACAAGATCGAGCATGATAGCACAATTAGGAGAAGACGACCATCTAGCTACTGCTATGGACCCATGGTCCAGGGGTGAACTACTCACACATCAATCCGGAGGCGATCATGGCGATGAAGAGTCCTCCGGGAGATGATTCCCCTCTCCGGCAGGGTGCCGGAGGCGATCTCCGAATCCCCCGAGATGGGATTGGCGGCGGCTGCGTCTCCGGAAGGTTTTCCGTATCGTGGCTCTCGGCATCGGGGGTTTCGCGACGGAGGCTTTAAGTAGGCGGAAGGGTAGGTCGGGGGCCACACGAGGTGGCCACACACAGGCCGGCGCGGCCCAAGCCCAGGCCGCGCCGCCTTGTTGTGTCGTTGCCTCGTGGCCCCACTTCGTTTCCTCTTCGGTCTTCTGGAAGCTTCGTGGAAAAATAGGCCCCTGGGCGTTGATTTCGTCCAATTCCGAGAATATTTCCTTACTAGGATTTCTGAAACCAAAAACAGCAGAAAATAGCAATCGGCTCTTCGGCATCTCGTCAATAGGTTAGTGCCGGAAAATGCATAATAACGACATATAATGTGTATAAAACATGTGAGTATCATCATAAAAGTAGCATGGAACATAAGAAATTATAGATACGTTTGGGACGTATCAAGCATCCCCAAGCTTAGTTCCTACTCGCCCTCGAGTAGGTAAACGATAACAAAGATAATTTCTGAGGTGACATGCTATCATAATCTTGATCATACTATTGTAAAGCACATGAGATGAATGCAGCGATTCGAAGCAATGATGAAGATAATGAGTAAACAAATGAATCATATAACAAAGACTTTTCATGAATGATACTTTCAAGACAAGCATCAATAAGTCTTGCATAAGAGTTAACTCATAAGCAATAAATTCTTAGTAGAAAGCTTTGAAACAACACAAAGGAAGATATAAGTTTCAGCGGTTGCTTTCAACTTTAACATGTATATCTCATGGATAATTGTCAACACAAAGTAATATAACAAGTGCAATAGGTAAACATGTAAGAATCAATGCACACAGTTTACACAAGTGTTTGCTTCTAAGATAGAAAGAATAGGTAGACCGACTCAACAATAAAGTAAAAGAAAGGCCCTTCGCAGAGGAAGCATGGATTACTATTTTTGTGCTAGAGCTTTTATTTTGAAAACAAGAAACAATTTTGTCAACGGTAGTAATAAAGCATATGAGTTATGTATAAGACATCTTATAAGTTGCAAGCCTCATGCATAGTATACTAATAGTTCTCGCACCTTGTCCTAATTAGCTTGGGTTAACACTGATTATCATTGCATAACATATGTTTCAACCAAGTGTCACAAAGGGGTACCTCTATGCCGCCTCGTACAAGGGTCTAAGGAGAAAGTTCGCATTGGATTTCTCGCTTTTGATCATTCTTCAACTTAGACACCCATACCGGGACAACATAGACAACAGATAATGGACTCCTCTTTTAATGCTTAAGCATTCAACAACAGCTTAATATTCTCATAAGAGATTGAGGTTTTATGTCCAAACTGAAACTTCCACCATGATTCATGGCTTTAGTTAGCGGCCCAATGTTCTTCTCTAACAGTATGCATACTCAAACCATTTGATTGTGAAAACCGCCCTTACTTAAGACAAGACGAACATGCATAGCAACTCACATGATATTCAACAAAGGTAAAAGAGTTGATGGCGTCCCCAGAAACATGGTTACCGCTCAACAAACAACTTATTAAGAGATAAGACACATAAGTACATATTCTTCACCACAATAGTTTTTAAGCTATTTTGTCCCATGAGCTATATATTGTAAAGGCAAAGAATGGAAATTTTAAAGGTAGCACTCAAGTAATGTACTTTGGAATGGCGGAGAAATACCATGTAGTAGGTAGGTATGGTGGACACAAATGGCATGGATTTTGGCTCAAGGATTTGGATGCACGAGAAGAATTCCTCTCAATACAAGGCTAGGCTAGCAAGGTTGTTTGAAGCAAACTCAAGTGTAAAACGCTGCAGCAAGACCCACATATAAACATATTGTAAGCATTATAAGACTTTACATCGTCTCCTTGTTGTTCAAACACCTCAACCAGAAAATATCTAGACTTAGAGAGACCAATCATGCAAACCAAATTTTAACAAGCTCTATGTAGTTATTCATTAATGGGTACAAGGTACATGATGCAAGAGCTTAAACAAGATCTATATGAGCACAACAATTGCCGAGTATCACATTATTCAAGACATTATACCAATTACCACATGCGGCATTTTTCGTTTCCAACCATATATCAATGAATGAGGTAGTTCAACTTTCGCAATGAACATTAAAGATAAAGCTAAGAACACATGTGTTCATACGAAACAGCAGCGTAATATCTCCAATATAAAGAATGCTAGGATCCGACTTTATTCAAACAAAACAAAAACTAAAGCAAACAGACGCTTGATACGTCCAAAACGTATCTACTTTCCCGAACACTTTTGCTATTGTTTTGCCTCTAATTTGTGTATTTTGGATGCAACTAACACGGACTAACGCTGTTTTCAGCAGAACTGTTCTGGTGTCTCGTTTTTGTGCAGAAATCCAACTTTCGGGAAAAACCTCGGGATTTTGACAGAAGGCCCTATTTTCCCAGAATACTGACGGAGTCGGAAGGACAAATCAAGTGGAGGCCCGAGGGCCCCACACCATAAGGCGGCGCGGCCTAGGGGGGGCCCGCGCGGCCCTATGGTGTGGCCCCCTCGGCCGGCCTCCGACGCTCTCCTTCGGACTACTTATTGGCCTCGACCTAAAAACGCACAAAAAGAAGTCGAAGTCACCAGAAACCCTCCAGAACGCCGCCACATCGCGAAATTCCGTCTCGGGAGCCAGAAGTCTCCGTTCTGGCACTCCGCCGGGACGGGGAATTGGAGGAGATCATCGCCATCATCACCACCGACGCCTCTCCATCGACCAGCCATGTTTCCCCCATCCATGTGTGAGTAATTCCCCCGCTCGTAGGCCGAAGGGGATGGTAGGGATTGGATGAGATTGGTCATGTAATAGCATAAGATTGTTAGGGCATAGTGCCTAGTATCCGTAGATGTTACTTTTATGATATTGTTGCAACTTGTTATGCTTAATGCTTGTCACTAGGGCCCGAGTGCCATGATCTCAGATCCGAACATGTTATTATTTCATCATGATATTCATTGTTTATGGTCTTACCCGCAAGTTGTATACACATGTCGTTGTCCGGAACCAATGGCCCCGAAGTGACGAAATCGGGACAACCGGAGGGGATGGTAGTGATGTGAGGATCACATGTGTTCACTGGAGTGTTAATGCTTTGCTCCGGTACTCTATTAAAAGGAGTACCTTAATATCAAGTAGTTTCCCTAGAGGCCCGGCTGCCACCGGCTGGTAGGACAAAAGATGTTGTGCAAGTTTCTCATTGCGAGCACGTACGACTATAATTGGAACACATGCCTATTGATTGATTAGTACTTGGATACCGTTTTATTATTATCTGCAAATGCCCTGCTATGATTGTTACATGAGTTTCTCTCATCCATGCAACGCCCGTCATCCGTCTCCGTGCCTACAGTATTTTAATCCTGCTGTTTACTATAATCACTACTGCTGTCTTTGTTACTCTGTTGCTCGTTATTTCGCTCACTGCTACTGCTATAAAACTGTTACTATCGATAAACTCTTGCGAGCAAGTCTCGTTTCCAGTGCAGCTGAATTGACAACTCCGCCGTTAAGGCTTTCAAGTATTCTTTGTCTCCCCTTGTGTCGAATCAATAAATTGGGTTTTACTTCCCTCGAAGACTGTTGCGATCCCCTATACTTGTGGGTCATCAAGACTATTTTCTGGCGCCGTTGCCGGGAGCATAGCTTTATTTGGAAGTTCACTTGGAGTGATATTGTTTGCTGCAAATTCTCCATCATGGGTAAACCTCGCGATACTAAGGTCGCCATATTACCATCCACTACAAGAAAAGGTACAACTCTGAGTACCTCTGCTGCTCTTGATTCACCATCCGTGATTGATAAACTTGTTTCACCGCCACATGCTTCATATGCTGGTACTTCTGCTGAATCTGAAAATTCTTATAATATTGATAATGTTTCTGCTGTGCTTGATGATACTGGTTCATTGGGATCCTTTCTAGATGCTACGATTGCTAGGTCTAGACAAATTGAAAATACTGAAACTCCTAATGCTACTACACCTGTTAATTCACCTGAACTTGATTATTCTAGTGATGATCCCGATGAAGATTATGTGGAGCTTAATGATGATTTTATTGAAAAATGCAATGCTACTACTCGATACAAGAAAAATTAAAAAGTTGCTTGCAGAACATGCTCGTTAGATATAAACTGTCTCCTGATCCTAAATTTGCCACATCTCCTATAAACATTAAGGATAAAGATTATGATTTTTCTCTTGATCTATCTCATATAGCTATTGTTGAGAAAACACCTTTTTGTGGTACTGAAAAAGAAAGTGATGTTGAACACATGATTGAGTTATCTACTCTGAGTAGCTTGTTTTCTGATGATGTTAAGATGCGTACTTATTTTGTTGCTAAAATCTTTCCATTCTCATTAAAGAATGACGCTAAAACTTGGTATAATAGTTTGCCACCTAATTCTATTAAAAGTCCAAAAGAATTGCTTGATGTTTTCTTCCGAAAATACTTTCCTGCTAGTGCTCAACATATTGCTTTGCAGAGAATTTATAATTTTGACCAGGAAGATGGAGAGAAATTGCCTGAGGCTTGGGCGAGATTTTGCTCTCTTATTAGAGCTCGGCCTGACCATGATTTGGAAAAGCATGATTTACTTGATATATTTTATAGTGGACTAACCATTGAGTCTAGGGCATACCTGGATAGTTGTGCTGGTTGTGTTTTCGGAAAAGAACTCCAGTACGACGTCGAAGAATTATTGGCTAAAATAGGCCGGAATCATGATGATTGGACTACACCTGAACCAACCCCGACACCGATATTGAAGAAGAGGGGTATGATTAAATTGAATGATGAAGATATGAGGGAAGCCAAGAAGTCTCTCAAGGAGAAAGGTATTAAATCTGAAGATGTGAAGAATCTGCCTCCCATAGAAGATATATGTGAGATAATTCCCCCTCCATCCATGATTGAGGTAAATTCCCTTCAGCGCTTTACTAGGGAAGATATTCCGTATTCAAAACCTCCTGCGCAATGCTTAGATGAGTTTGATAATTATATTGTTAAGCAAGAAAATTTTAATATGAGAGTAGAGAATCATTTAATGGAAAATTCTCGAGCTATTAGTGAATTGCATGATATTGTGGAGAGAACCTCCAATGATGTTAAGATGCTTGTTAAACATTTTCATATGGTTCAAACTCAAATTGATCAACTCACTAAAGTGCAAAAATGACTTGTTGGGAAATAATGCTAAAGAAAAACATGCTTATGAAGTAACAACTAGAGGTGGTGTTTCTACTCAGGATCCTCTATATCCTGAAGGACATCCCAAAAGAATTGAACAAGATTCTCAACGCATTGAACCTAGAGCTCCTTCTAAGAAAAAGAAGAAGAAACATAAAAATGTTGTAGAATCCTCTCGAACTCGTTAATGATCCTAATAGTATTTCTATTTCGATGCTGAAACTGAAAGTGGTAATGAACATGATAAAGATAATGATAAGAATGATACTCCCGATAAAGAAGAGGTTGAAGAAGAACCCGAAAAGCATGCTAAAAATAAAAAGTACACTAAAGAAGATTTTATTGCTGAGAAACATGGTAATGAAAGAGAACCTTGGGTTCAAAAGCAAATGCCTTTTCCTGCTAAGAAACTAAAATCAAAGGAAGAAGAACACTATAATAAATTTTGTGATTGGATGAAACCTTTATTCTTGCAAATCCCTTTGACTCGATGCTATTAAATTGCCTCCTTATTCAAAGTATATGAAAGATATTGTTACCAACAAAAGGAAAATCCCCAATGAGGAAATTTCCACTATGCTTGCTAATTACTCTTTCAATGGCAAGGTTCCAAAGAAGTTGGGCGACCCAGGTATACCTACTATTCCTTGTTCTATTAAGAATAATTATGTTAAAACTGCTCTATGTGACTTGGGAGCCGGTGTTAGTGTTATGCCTTTTCTCTTTATAAGAGACTTTACTTAGATAAGTTGATACCTACTGATATATCTTTGCAAATGGCTGATAAATCTACTGCTATTCCTGTTGGTATATGTGAGGATGTTCCTGTTCAAGTCACTAATAACTACTTGATATTAACTGATTTTGTTGTGCTGGAAATGCCTGAAGATGATAACATGTCTATTATTCTTGGGAGACCTTTTCTTAACACCGCAGGGGCTGTTATTGATTGCAATAAAGGAAAGGTTACTTTCAATGTTGATGATAGGGAGCATACCGTTTATTTTCCCAAGAGGATTGAGAAAGCGTGTGGAGTTAATACTATTTCTAATGTGAGAACTATCAAAGTCGGAATTATCGATTGTCCTATATATGAGCCTAAAGAAGAATATCAAACTCTTGTGATTGGATCCATATCAATACAATTCAAGGTAACATGATTGATTTGAGGTTTATTTCTTCTTATGCTATGTAAAATTTATTTGGTGACAAGACTTGATCAACCTTGTTAACAAATACTTTTTATATGCATAGAGAAGGGTAAACAACATATCTTTCTTCCTCCACTTATTTTACTTACTGTAGCAATACATTTGTATCTTTACTTTATTGCATTATTGTGCTAAGTAAAGTCTCTAATAGAAGGTTGATGCTAGATTTGGATTTCTGCACAGAAACGCATTTCTTGCTTGTCACGGATTTGGGTAGGGTTCTCTCGTAGGTAACTCGGAAAAATCTGCCAATTTACGTGAGTGATCCTCGATATGTACGCAACTTTCATTAGTTTTGAGTTTTCTGATTTGAGCAACGGAAGTACCTCTTTAAAATTCGTCTTTACTCGGCTGTTCTGTTTTGGCGATTCTGTCTCTGCTTTTTGCATTGTCTCTTGTGGACTTTAAGCAAGGCTTTCTAGACGTGGAGAGCTGTAGCTAATGTTTTATTGAGTTCTTGCAATGTGTCACTACAGGACTAAAGTGGATTAAAGTTTTTGAGTACTAACCCCTCTAATGAAGTTTATGAGAAGTTTGGTGTGGCAGAAGTTTTTAAGGGTCAAGAGAGAAGGGTGATATAATGTGATCAAGAAGAGTTAAAAGCCTAAGCTTGGGGGGAGGTATACCGGCATCACTCATTCTTTGCATATTATGGTTGCTGGATACTTGTATATACTTGTTTAGTTTCTTTGAGTGGTTTTCTAATGAGAGGGAGATGATATTTGGGGAAGTGCTGCCTGAAAACAGATTCTGGACTGTTACTAGAAAAATTCATGCGCACAGCCAGAACGTTATTTTGAGCTGCAAATTTTTGTGCAGGTTCCCCAGGTTGTTATCTAACTTTCATTAGTTGAACACTTTTCGAGCTGAGCAACGTAAGATTTTTGTAAAAATCGATTTCTGCATCTGTGTCGAGTTTTGGCAGATTTCGCCACCTCGCTTTTCTGTGTTTCTTTTAGTTTTCATTTTCTTGTTCTTGCTTTGTTTCTTTCCTAAA
Source organism: Lolium rigidum (assembly GCF_022539505.1). Classification (NCBI taxonomy): domain Eukaryota; kingdom Viridiplantae; phylum Streptophyta; class Magnoliopsida; order Poales; family Poaceae; genus Lolium; species Lolium rigidum. The sequence goes on along the minus strand of NC_061512.1, from coordinate 245,563,717 downwards.
ACACAAAAAGACCAAAAATATTTCTGTTGTTTCTCTTCACCATTTGTTTATCTTGGTTTCTTGCATTTGTTTCGCTTTATTTGCTATTGCTAGTTTGCTATAAGAAACCCAAAAAGATTTTGCTTTGTTTGCTTGTTTCCTTTTGTTCTTGCTCTCAAATTCGAAAACACCAAAAATATTTGCTGTTCTTCTTTGGTTTGTAAA
>NC_061512.1:245510760-245563413 GCF_022539505.1 Lolium rigidum | reverse complement strand
TTCATTACTTTTATAAGCAATTACATCCAGCCTCTCGCATAACCAGGATGCACACAGCCGTTTATGTTGTCTCAGGTTCGAAAGTGATAAAAACAAAAAACTAGGCGAGATACACATCAAGATGAAACATATAACGCCTAAGAAATAGGTGGGGCATCTATCCGTAGACTATGCTGCCACCCATGTTGGGAAAAAGTATCCCTCGCCGTAGCCTCCAACCGTGTACAGACCTCCGTAAACAGGTCTCGGTTCTCCAGTCGCTGAAGAGGTAACCCACGAACGGAGAATACCTGTACATCCGTAGATGACCTGCAACAAAGAGCAATTTTTATCATTAAAAATCTTGTCATTTCTACATAGCCAAAGCGCCCAGATAACTGCTAGCGCCCCCACCCTAAGAAGCAACTTAAACCTTGAATCAACCCCATGGAGCCAATTACCAAAAACATTGGCAGCACTGGTCGGAGGGTACAGGGTAGACGCTACTTGGATGACTGACCATATAGATCTCGCGAACTGGCATTGGAAGAACAAATGCTTGATTGTTTCGTCCTGTTGACAGAAAACACATCGAGTACTTCCATGCCAATTATGCTTAACAAGATTATCTTTGGTGAGGATTACTCCTCGACGAAAATACCATCCAAAAATTTTAATTTTTAATGGTATCTTCATCTTCCAAATCTTTTTATTATTATCAACTGGTAGATCAGAAAGAAGGATCGCGTTGTAGAAAGATTTCACAGAGAAAGCACCGTTGGCATGAAGGTTCCATCTAAATTCGTCCGGTTCGTCCGATAATTGAATATCCCCGAGCCGTTGAATTAAGGTATTCCATGCCGCAAGTCTGTGTCCAAGTAAAACCCGTCTGAACGTCACATTCGGGGGTGAGGTAGCCATTACAGTAGCAATGGTATCACCTTGACGACGAACAATCCTATAAAGAGCTGGATACTGTTCACTTAGGGGTGCGTTGTCAAGCCAAGCATCTTCCCAGAAACGTATTTGTGCTCCATTTCTGATTGAGAAAGTGCCATGGCGAAAAAATTCATTTTTAGTCGCCATTAGCCCGGCCCGTAAGTGAGAATCCCCTGGTTTCCAAACCATTTGGGATAATGTCTTCGAACCGATATACTTTCGCCGAAGGATAGTCTGCCAAATCCCATCCTCAGTGAGGAGCTTAAACAGCCATTTTCCCAATAGGGCCGAATTCTTGACTTCCAAATCATGAACTCCAAGCCCACCTTGGTCTTTGGGACTACAAACTATACTCCACTTAACCAGTCGATATTTCTTTTTCTCACTGTCCCCTTGCCAAAAGAATCTGGATCGATAATAATCGAGTTTATGCAGAATTCCTTTTGGTAAAATGAAAAATGATAACATATACAGTACCATGTTTGTGAGTACCGAATTAATGAGTATCAATCTTCCACCTAGGGACAGCAACTTGCCTTTCCAGCTAGTAAGGCGTTTTTGTAGTCTTTCTTCCACTAATTTCCATTCCGCGATTGTAAGTCTCCGATAATGAATCGGAATACCCAAATAACGAATCAGAAATTGGCCTTGCCCACAACCAAACAACTCGCGTACAGAGTCGCATCATTTTGGGCATCACCGAAGCAGAACAATTCACTCTTATGGAAATTGATTTTCAATCCTGACAATTGCTCAAAGGCCGCCAAGATTAATTTCAAGTTTTGAGCTTTTTCAAGATCATGATCCATAAATAGAATTGTATCATCGGCGTATTGAAGTATAGATAAGCCACCATCAACTAGATGTGGAATCACACCTTCAATCTGGCCATCAGCCTTAGCCCGCTCTATAAGTATAGCCGAATATCCGCTACAATGTTAAACAACATCGGTGATAACGGATCCCCTTGGCGTAACCCCTTTCGTGTTTGGAAATAGTGACCGGTGTCATCATTGACCCGGATTGCGACACTACCACCATACACAAAATCATTTATCGAGCGCGCCACTCCGGAGAAAAACCTTTCATCCCGAGTGTTTGCTGTAGAAACGACCACTTAACTTTATCATACGCCTTTTCAACATCTAGTTTCAAAATAACCCCATTTAATTTCTTAGAATGCATCTCATGTACCGTCTCATGCAAGACCGCCACTCCATCAAGGATGTTTCTTCCTTGCATAAAGGCCGTCCGTGATGGCTGGACAACATGATCCGCGACCGTATTAAGTCTAATGGTGGCCACTTTCGTGAAAATCTTGAAACTTACATTTAATAGGCAGATAGGTCTATATTGTTGAATCCTTTCTGCCTCATTAACTTTCGGTAACAAGATTACTTCACCAAAATTTAGACGAAATAATTCTAGCTGTCCAGAGTGTAGGTCACTGAACAAATCTAGAAGGTCCGATTTGATCGTATCCCAGAAAGTTTGATAAAACTCAGCTGGGAAACCATCAGGACCCGGTGCTTTATTGCATTCCATTTGGAAAACTGCCTTCTGAACCTCTTCCTCAGTATAAGGTGCGGTTAGAAGACCATTTTCCTCAACGGAAACTTGGGGTATATCGGCCGTTAAATCCTCATTAAGAGAGAAAGTACTTTCCTCCGGAGGACCAAACAAGCCTTTATAATAATTAGTAATGTACGATTTAAGCTGCTCATGGCCTTCAATCACCCCTTCATCTTGAGTAAGAGAATGGATACGTTTTTTCCGATGTCTTCCATTGGCTAAAGCATGGAAATATCGCGTATTTGAATCTCCCTCTAAAATGAACTCGGGCTTTGGATCGCCGGTACCATTTGAGTTCCTCCTCACGAAGAAGACTCGCCATCTGCGCATTTGATTGATTTTTGAGTTCAATCTCCCGCGTCGACAACGGTCTAACCTCCGCAAAAGCCTCAAGCTCATCAATGACCTTTGATAAGCGAGCCTTCTCTTTTTAAGAATACCAGCCGTATGGGCAGCCCAACCACCGAGATGTTTGCGTAATGATCGCATCTTATTGTTCCATCTCATAATTGGAGAGCTGCCACCGACCGGTCTCTCCCAAACCTTCTTAACCATATCATGAAAACCATCCCTATGTAACCAACCAAGTTCAAATTTGAACGGCCGCTTACACACAGGGCGGGGTTCCCCAGTGGTTAGAAGGATGGGGGCATGGTCAGACATATTTACAATACGTTCTAGTGCACGGACAGACACCATAGGGTATTTATTTTCCCATTCGGTGTCCATCAACACGCGATCTAGTTTCTCGTAGGTGGGTTCAGTGCAAGCTGTTGGCCCAAGTAAACCGTCGACCGACATGAACACCTCCCTTAAATCAAGACTCGTCAATGACAAGCATTGAATAGAAAAGGCCAATGTCCATCAAAGCGGCCTTTGCTTTTCTCGTGAGGGAATCTCAACAAATTAAAATCGCCTCCGATTAAAATCGGGTAGGGATTATCTTTTGTAAGATTTACCAACTCACGTAAAAAGTCAGCCTTAAAAGCATCCTGAGCGGCACCATACACAGCGACCAAAGTCCACTTGAACCCGTCTGCTTTATTCTGAATATCGAGTTTAATGTGGTACTCGCCATCAGAACTAGCTAAGACAGATCATGGTATCAATACGGACGCCAAGTAAAATGCCACCGGATCTACCACGGGGTGGGCGAGAAAACCACTGAAAGTTAATTCCGCCTGACAATCGGTCGAGAAAACTTTGTGTGAAATTTCGCCTACCCGTCTCCGATATAGCAATGAAATCTAAATCATAATCTCTACAACCATCGGCAATGTGAGAATGCTTAGCCAAGTCACCAAGACCTCTCGCTATTCCGAAACATGCCGTTCATCGAGAAACTATTTTGGATTTAGACTTTTTGCCATATCTACGAGATTTCTTTCCAGCCGATGATCTAGAACCACGTTCGAGAGGCGAGAGAGGTCATAAACTCGAACTAAGCTCTGAGTGGTCTAAATCAACTTCTGTCACACCCCCAACTAAAGCCGAGAGAAGATGACCATCTAGGATGCCATCATCTTCGTCATCGTCAACAGTGGAAGTAGCCAACTCAGTGGATCCATTTGGAGCAACCGTTAAACGGTCAAGCTCCGTCTGTCTCAACACATGAGCTGAAGCTAAAATCTCAACCGAACCTCTACCCAAAGATATACCTACACTACTCAAATTCGAAGAAATTCTAGTATCAGAAAAAGAAGTGAAGGACTTGGATGAAAATCTGGTACCTGCCGTGTCGAGGTTCTTCTCCGCCTTACGCCGCATAGCCCTCTGCATGACGTCTTCATCCGTAGCCTCCACGCCATCCTCCGTCGTAGCAAACCTCCCACTCCTCCTCACCGGCGGCTGCGCCACTGGTGGAGGAATAGTGGGGGGAGGATGCAAAACGGGGGCAGCTGGCGGAGGCGGAGACGAGCGTGGTGAAGAAGACCGTCCTGACGCTGGTGACGAAGATCTCGATGCAGGGGTAGATGGCGATGAAGCCCCCTGCACCGAACCCGACCGCGACGCCGAAATCTCCATAGGCGGCGAGGGCGCCGGGGATCGGCTGCGTCGCCGCAAAGGGGACTGGCCGGGGCGCCTCCCCAACCGGCCCTGCTCCTCCTCCTGAGGCGCACGGGGCGAGGACGGTGCCACCCCAGGCCCTACGCCCGGCGACGGGGCGCTCTGGCCCGTGGCCGGCTGCTGCCCAGGCGTGGCCGGGGCTGCATGCAGTCCCTCACTGCCCAAGGCCGGCAGCTGCAGTGTCGCCGAGGCAGGGGGCGGTGGCTGCTGCCCCACCGCTCCAACGTCCTGGTGGTGCGCCAGCTGCTGAAACCCCGCCGGGCCAGGGGGGTGCTGCTGCGTGGCCGCATTAGCGGCAGGGAGCTGCGGCAGCGCCGAGCCCAAGGCCGGCTGCTGCTGCTCCACCACCACCGCGGTGCGTCGCTGCATCCCCAAGTCCGACAAGCCATACGTCGAAGAAGAAGCCTGCAGCAGCCCCCTCTCCGTCTGTGGCGAGGTAGAAGACAGAGTGGGAGCAACTAGAGGACCACCGAGAGGAGTAGGAGCCGAAGACACCGGACGAGTCCTCCCCTGCATGAAAGTCCGAACACGCGACGGAGTTGCCACCAAGTGTGGCGACACCGACAAAGCTCTAGCCACAATCGCCTTGCCCCCGTCGGTCGTCGGCGAGTGGTTAAACGGGGTCATGGCGACCTGAGTAACCGGCACCGAAGCTGAGCCAGAAGTAGGCAAAGAAGCATGACCATCAACGTCCATAAGTGAGGCCCCTGGTGCCCCCTCTGCCGCGGCATCATCAAACCCATCATCGTCACCATGAGCCGCATCGTCCTCATCTTCACCCTTCCAAAAGAAAGGACGAAACCTAGGGTCCGGCTTGTACTCAGGAGACTCACGGCGAAATCTGAATCTGTATCCATTAAGCTGCAAGCGAGCCAGCACCTCTAAGCATGATGGTCCGTGCTTGGCCTTATCTTTCTCCAGAACAGAAGTATCTCTCATGGCCACCTGAATACGAACTAACCCCTGACTCCTCAAGGTGTACAAATCCACATCAACAGTAGTACCAATAAAAGTACCAACAGCCCAAAGACCGAGGAAGTGACGTAGAGCATTCGGAACACCCTCGACGTGCACCCAAACAGGCTCCATCACAAACTCTGGCATAACATCCTGCTGAGTCCAAGAAGAAACCATGGCCTGTGCATTAATCTTCGGCACGCTCATCTGCATACCGTCAATCCTCGATAAGTCCTCAGCGGTGGGGATCCCAATCAGAAAAGCGTTATCACCATGAGGCTGCGCCTCCCACTTCCAAGTGGGATTCCCCGGACACATGCGCGCCATGAGATTCTGAATATCTGCCGCTGCAACAGTCCCCTCCCCTGACACCTGTACCAAAGCTGTAGGTGCTCCGCTGGATAACAACTGTGGCTTATAAACTGAGTCAGGAACCTGGAGATCTAGCGTGGCGTCATTACCGCAACCCACAAAAAACTCATAGGTCTCGGGGTCTTCAAGCACAGGGCAACGAATAGTCGGGTGAGCCCCCGAGTCACAAACCAAGCAGTAATGAGGAACCTTACAGTCCTTAGTAGCATGAGTGTTGACCGCGCACTTCCAACAGCGACCCGCTTTCTTCGGCTTCACCACAGGTGCAGTCGCCGCAGGCGCAGCAACCACCGGTGGAACAGCCGGCATCAGCGGTGCAGAAACCGTCTCCAACACTGGCGTAGGATTACCAGCCGGGAGCGGGTCCTGTATGTGACCCTGCAGAATAGCTGGCGGCGCAACAGTACCACCTCCCGCTGTCCCCACCGCTGCGACGGGTTTCTTCTTCCTCCTCTTCTTCTGCTGCCCAGGCTGCGCCGGCGGAATAACCTGTTGTGGTACCTGTGACACCACCGGCTGCTGCAAAGGATTAGTAGCGGGAAAATAATGACCTTGAAACTGGGCATACTGCTGCTGCGGCGGGTACTGGGGGTAAGGCTGCTGCTGAGGGTGATACGGCGGCTGTTGAGGAGGTACGAACGGAGCGGCCGGCATGCGCGGCTGCGGCGGACGAAAACCCGCCAGAGGCCGGGGCGGCGGCACAGGGGCCGGCGGCATGAGGGCCCCCTGCGGCCAACCCTGGAACCCCGGAGGGCCTTGGTATCCTCCGGCGACCGACGTAGCTGCCGCCGCCTGCGGACGAGCCGGCGCCGAAGGAGCGGGCGCCGTCCCCGGAGGAACGGAGTGAGGCGGCCCGGCCATGGGACCCGAGGCGGCCGACGCCACGACGTCGGCGAAAGATCGACGAAACGGAGTGCACCCAACGGAGGCGGACGACGGCGAGAGGTTGAGGCGAGGCTCAGGAGGAAGGGGCGGCGGCGTTGATGGATACGAGGCGGAGGCGACGTGGTTTCGGTGTGAGGACGATCGCGTGATTGCATGATCGCTCGTCGACACACCCAACCGTCTAACCCCACGCTGCAGGCCCACCAGCGCGCGGCCCAGCTTGGCCCAACACGGCCGCGGCCCAAGGCGCGAAGATTCCGCCGCCTCCGTTTGAACCGAAGGCGGAGAAGCCGCCTCGCTCGCCGGCCGGAGCTCGTCGCCGGACGTCCGCCTTGCTCCCTTGCCGGCTGCGTTGAGGAAATCACCGAATACCGCCGGCGGCGTGAACCTCTTGGGCGGTAGTGGGCCTTTCCATCCTTTAAGGCGCACCGGCTGCCGCGGAAGCCGCCTCCCCGGCGGCGAGCTAGAGACAACCCGACGAGGCATTGTAGCAGCACGCGGAGGAGACGACGAGCGTGCCCGCGGCACAGCCATCGCCACCATGGAAGCATTCCTCCCCCAGGACCTGGATGCCGCCGCCGGGAAACCGATCTTTGCCCAAAAGTCCTCCAAGAGCGCTTCACGATCGAGATCCTTGTCGATCGGCAGCACCTCCGGATCATCTTCAAGGCCAGCCCACGCCACCTCCTCAGCCACCGAACATCCATCCTCCCCATCCAGATCGTCGAGCGGATCGAATCGGCCTTGAGAGGGAACAGGGAGCGCCGTCGGAGGGATAGAAGAGCCTGACCGCCGGCGGGCTAGGCGCGCCGGAGTCCGCCAGGGCTCGTCGGATGGCGCAGACATGTCCAGGATGGATGGAACCACTTGGTATACCATAGTTATGTTTAGTGAAAATTGTATACCATAGTCGAGCCCATCTATGTATTGGTTTCGTTGGGGGCAAGTCAAGCTGGCAAACTCCGTGCGTTACTAGCAAAACTCCGATCAGAAGCACTTAGCGCGGCACAGACGTCACGTACGCGTGCTAGCTACCTCGATCGGTTCGCACCGGTCGACACCTACCCTAGCTACATGGCGCCGCTGGCCATCGTGGGTTTCTCCGACCTGCCAACGGAGGCGCTCGACGAGATCGCCCGGCGCACCGGGCCTTTCGACAACCTCCTCTGCTCCGCCGTGTGCCGGTCATGGCGCCGCGCGCTCAGGGCCACGCGCCTCCGCCTTCTGGGAAGATGGCCCAACCGTCCGCACCGCGTATATATGCGAGGACGATATATGGGAGAGAGAGGACCCGCCGTCGTCAAGGTCACCCCCTACAACGGCGACACCAGACGGTGCCCTGTCGAAACCACCGTGGATGATGAGGTGGCGAAGAGAGGCATCATAGGCTCCTCCTACGGCTGGCTCGTCACCATCAACGATGACACGTGGGACATGTCCCTGCTCGACCCCTTCACCGGCCGGAGCTTCCCGTTGCCTCCCTTCATAGACTCCACCCGCACCGACAAGAAGATGTTGGAGCTCAGGTACAAGTTTCGCTTTGGGAGGAACATGTTCCAGAAGGCGGCGTTGGCTCCGGGACGCCGGCTGGGCACTTATGCCGTGGTCCTGCTCCACACTGAAGGACGTGGCATGTCATACCTTAGGCCCGGCGCCACAACGTGGGCGACGCTGCGCCCTCCGAGGGGAATGCCACACACGTACCTCGACGTCATTCTTCATAAGGGCGCCTTCTACACGATCAGCTGCTATGCCGAGTTAAACGTGTGGGCACCTGATGGCGGGGGTAGTCTGCGAATGCGGCGGCTCACGAACCCGCTGCAGGAGAAGGTGCTTGCAGTCCTTGTTGAGTCCCACGACGGCATTCTTATGGTGAACAACCGGAATCCACCAAACTACAACAGTTACCATGACTACCGGGAACAACGACACATGGTGTACCGCTGCGCGGAGCGGGAGCGTGTGTGGCTTCCGGTGGAAAAACTCGACGAAATGACGATTGTCATCGGTATCAAGTGCAGCTTATGTGTCCCACGCGGTTACGGTTACTACGACCTTGGGGGTGTGCGTGGGTCTAGTTATCACTGGATTTTCCCTTAGGGCATGTACATTGGTTTAGACGGATGCTGTCTGTAATACTACTACATGTCATCTATAGACAATGATACAGACAGTGTATACAATAGTCTGTCTGTAAGTTATCTATTTTTAGTCATAACTATATGTGAGTATAAATTATAGATACTCTTCATACAACAGTAAAAATGGTGTCTGTAAGCTGTCTGTAAGAAGCCTACAGACTGTCTGTAACTTTACAGACAGCCTCCTTCTCTCTCCTCATTCTCTTTCCTCCACATCACCAAAATCACCTATAACTACCTCTTACAGACAGCTGAGTCATCACCATTGTACATGCCCTTACTAGGTCAAACTTTACATAGTTTATTTTTTCTAAAAAATATAAACCTTATTCATTGAATCGGAGGTAATATTATTTAAAAGCTCGAAAGAAGTGCTAACATATCTCCCTATAGAAGGCACTCATCCTGACGATGAATGTGAATACAAAAGTCATGGTTCATGGTTTAGGTCCACATTTCACATTGATAAATCAGCGGGAAAACACTCTTCAATTAAAAAAATATTATTAAAGAAACAACTGCACACAAAGAAAATACATACTTAGGTGATAAACCAATTCAGCGAAAATATTGAAGCAAAATAGCTTCCATAAATAATATAACTGGCGCACAAAAAGTTACATCTGTATGCATGTATTGTCTCCAAAGCAAAAATCAACAAAAACTCAACAAACAATACTCAACAAAAGTATGTTATATTTGTATAATAAAAATTATCTAAAGTTTGCTGCATAAGCATATTACAATGTCTCGATAGCAAGTATCTAATCGTATAGGTAGAACCAAGTCCGGCCAGATATCTCTGTACCAGTCGAATGTTGCCACGCAGTAGTAATTAGGGTTTCTCCAATCGTACCCCATGCAGCATGTAAGTTTTTTTTTTTTTAAAAAGGATCCATTAGGTCCAGACTGATCTAGAGAAAAAAAAAATCAATATTGGTGTAACTATATATCCATCAGTTTTTGTGTGTGTGTTCCACTAGCTATTTCCGACAACTATATGTGCTATCTATTCTAGTTGGTCCCGGTTTACTAAATATTTTGGAACCTATTCTTATTGGAAGGAAGGTAGTTGTATATGAAGCCGCACTTTGAGATCCATATGTGCGTTGAAGACATTGAGTTACTAGTGTAACATTGGAAAACTATAGAGTCTGCCCGAGCTTGCTTGCTCCGTTTATTGTTACCGCGCCAGGCCACACGTTTCCTAGCCCCACCTTGTATTTCAGTGAGTATTTGATTTGTATAATCTCTTTTCTAAATACTAGGCCAACCACCTCTGTTGTGTAAAACCTGAGGCATGCAGGCCCTCTGGCTCTGAAGTGGCACTGTTTCAACTTTCAACAACCTGGCCACGCGTTTTATTTATTGGATTCATGGATCAGATTCGGTTAACAAGCACTGTATTGATAGTACACACTTTCATTGTTATTTTGTAAATGAGTTACAAATCATTTTAAAATTTCTAGAAAAATTAACAAAAAATGTTGCGCGTACCTCTCAGCGTACTATGTGCTCGCAATGTTGTTACACAAATACATATTTTATTTTTGTCATCTATAAAAAAGATAAAATTCAGTGCTAAAAATATTTTAATGAGACGTGTCTTCATCTTTTTCCACGACACAAAAAGTGTTCGTTTTCCACGAAAATTGGCATGCACCCATAAATTATCAACATGTATGCACGAATTGTTTGTTTGATTTTTCAAAAATATTTTGAAATGTTTTTTCGAGTGGTAGAAGCATATATATGCACACATAGGATCAAAAGCGTATTTACAGCAAACATAACACTTCAGTAATACTTGCAGAACAATATTTCCTACAACCATGTTTCTATATAAAATTGGTTGAGTTTTGAGTAATAAATTTGTTGTGGAGCTTTGCCTCATAGTCCAAGTTCAAAAGAAAAAACCCTACAACCATTGAGATTCGACTGTTTGGTACAGGTTGGACCTGATCACCCCAAGTTTAGAAAGTTGTAAAGAAATGGAGAGTATAATACTTGGTAATCGATCAAAATATGCAGTACCGCATCCAGAAAGTAAATAATATATAGTTGAGCAAGAATATTGACCAAAGTAATTTGATATTATCTAACAACCAAGAGTAGGAAACGGCCCAAAAGGGCAGAGACCTCGTTGACGACTTCCTTGCCATTGTCCATGTGATTCAGTAGTTCTGTGTTTCTCCTTCTGGATGATGGACTTCTTTGTCTTCTATAAAGGAAATACAGAGAGAAAATTATATTTGTAGCAAACAAAGGACAAAACCATTCTCAAGCGAATATGAGAAGAAAACCAGGATGGAGAAATCGAAGAAAGTTTCTTCAAATCCTCCTGCGGTGATGCAGACACATAAGAGGAACGAAATCAGTGAGTATGTTCTTGAGGCGTTTACGAGCAGGCTCGTTGAGGTTCCTGGTGAAAGGTTCTAGATCCTCAAGGAATGGCAATCAACCACTGCTGCTCGCGTTCTAGCAAACCTGCACAATATTAACCTGGATGGAGGTCAGCAACAAATGATTTAGATCAACTAACCCATCACCCAGTACAAAATATATATAATTTTTTCATCCCTATAATTTTTCGAACCTTGGTATCAGAGCAAAAAAGCATCAATATTTTTTCCATTGCACAGAAGAAAAGACAAGTAAGACCAAAAAAAGTGGTTCAACCTTTAAAATATGGGTAGAACGCTTTAATATAGCTTGAAATCACTCTGCTGCTTCTCAAATATATATATTGTCATAGACAAAGATTTAAATAATACAAACAAAAGAGCATTACCACCATGCAATGGAAATAAAACTAAATCTTTAAATATTAAATGAGGAATGCTCCTTTTGCACATCACATAATTACTGTGTATGGACATAAGAGTGCAAGGAAGAAAGAGCGTTTACAGAATGGTGTCATATTCTTGTGATGCGCTATCACAAATACCTTGTATATAAACTATAGCTGATCCACAGAACTCAGCAAATCCCTATTTGTACAACTGAAGTAAACACAAAGGAAGATAATGATAATTTGACTATATTTGATCTGGAATCTGCTCATGGCAGACTCTTGCAGTCACTTAGCTAATAGTCATTGCATAAAGAAACACAAATCTCAACTGGAATACAAAATATCTTGCAGCGTGCTGAATATTTAGCAGACATTAGCGACTATTCAATAAAAAGACCCAGCATAAAGTGTAAGATAGTAAAAAAAGGAAATTAGGGGCTACCTTGAAGTGCGCTGAATATTTATCATGCATACTACAACAACTCACATTGATGATAGGTGTATTTCGGGAGATACGGGCCCACGGGTTGCCGCCAACGGTAATCGTGCGGATGGGTCGTGCCGCTGCCGGCGGGAGGGGCAGGCCGTGCATGCGCACCCACTCGTCCCAAGATTCTCCCAGCCCCGAATACACTTTACGGGCAACTTTTAGATCATATTCTACGGCCAAAGTATTAACTTGTTGCTCTCAGTCGTGAGTACATTTTTTACCAAACAAGCAAATGTTAAGAGAGCTTCAGGCCTAGTGTTGCTTATAACATACACAACATGTGGATCAACAACATAAGTTGCAGAAGGAGTGTAGGATTAAGAAACTTATATTGAGGGGAATTTTCACGAAGCATGTGGACATCTTATTATATGCTCTAGGTAGAAATCAGATTCCTCCCAATCCCCAGGCAATCCTGCATACCAGTTGTACACAAGGAAGAATTTTTTAGTATTTACAGAGGAAGGCGGATCTTAACAATCAACCTGATAGTTCATATGGATATTTAATTGACTTCAGCCTCTTAGAAAATCATCATGTTTTTCTAGTGAGCAGTTAAAACCAGCTCAGACATGTAAGATTAAACATGCCATAACATTAAGATTCCGAGTCAAGTGAAATGATGTGTAATACCAAGCAATCTGAACAAAGACATAAAACAAAAGGCAAATGTGTACCTGAAACATGAATGAATTTCACATTCAGGGATTGTGCTAGCAAAGATAGCTTCTCAGCTACATGTATGAAATATGACTTACAAAGAAACATCATGTCAAAGGATTCAAAGGCACTTGATTCGAGAAAATAAAAGATTATAAGGATAACAATAAAATACCACCTCTTCACTGACCAGTTCATCGCCCATCAAGTTTCTACATGTTCCCACACGGAATGAATTTACTCTATGAAGAAACATAATTCCACTAATTTACACATGTGAAATAAATAAAAATAAAAAGCAAAGCATGCCTACTGTGCCACGCCTGCCTTTTCTCCCAGAGGTAAGATCACAATAACCTCGCGCCTCAGCACCATTTAGATGCATGTTCGAATGCAGAAAGAAAATGTATGCCTCTCAACTCGGCGCTGCATATATACTGCATCACCGTCGCTCTACAAAGCTCTCAAGGAACACATCCCACTACTTTGTAAACTGATGTCAAGTGTCGATTGTCCACTAACCTGGACAACCATGCAGCATCAAACCAAGCACACTGAAGGGAATAAGGTGAAAAGGGAACTCGCGAATATCAACAGACAATCATTGATTACCTTACAGCGACGGATCATGCTAGTGAAACCTAAGCTTCTTACTGAACATTTGCAATCTAGGCACAGTGAATGGAGAATAATCCCCACCCCCTTCAGAAATGCTGCACCTTGAGTCCTATAAGAATAAGTGAATAACTCAGTATTACTGTTGGACTAAAAATTATTCTGCAGGATCCATTTAATGAACTCGGGTCAGATTATGAACAAAGCCGAAGGAAACTCAATTGCCCAGTCATTTATTACCTTTATGTGAAGGATCAGTGACAATGAAACCTAAGCTTGTACGCAATCTCCGCACAAGACTGAAGCTGGGTACAATAGACTTCTTAATTAGCTTGACACAATAGTTTCAGACTTTCAGTACTCTGCCCCAGCATAAACTTGGTGGCAGGTATAGGCTAATCAAATAATAATCCTCATTGCTTCAGAAATGATGCACTTCAGTAACAACTTGGTAAGCATTCGCGTAGAGTGTAACCCAAATCAATCATATTATAGCATGAAGATTACATCCATACTATTCTGAAATAAAAATGCACCACCAACTAAGATATCTTCTCAGCTACATGTATGAATATATGATATACCACATGCTTGAATGACAGCCCTTACAGAGAAACATCATGTCAAAGGATTCAAGTAAGAGGACTTAAAGGCACTTGATTGGAGAAAAAGAAAAAATTAAGGATAACAATAAAATACCTCTTCTTCGTTGTGAATGATGCCCACTGTATTGGCATGTTCAGTCCTGCTGCTTCATGCGAAAAAGAGCGGAAGAATAATTCCATGATTCCAGCCTCAGTTCTTGAGACAAGAAATTACCCTGTCAAAAACAATACCCACTATATTTCTAATGTGATAGCAAATAATGCATTGCAGCAGAAACCATACATAAATTATCAGTACATCAAATGTTATTTTGAACATTTCGGAAAAAGGTTCAAAACTATCTAAAATCTGATGACTAACAATCAATCTTTTGTGGCCATATTTGAGGTTACCAAATTCATAACGTCATATCAATCACAGACTCATGACTCTCAAATGACCAAAGAGTTTAGAGAACATGCATATAAGATACTATCTCTGAAATGAAACTGCATACCAGATCATATGGTGTATACGCAAACATAGGCTGCTGATTTAGCACTACAAACACTGAACATATCTAATATCTGCAGTTGACATTGTGAAAATGGGACTTACAACATTAACCGATGATGGAAAAGATAAATAAAGCTCGAGCAAAAAGAGACCACATATTATGCCATGTTTTACAAAGATATATATGTACCCATGTTTTATTGAAATACACATCAAATCTTCAAACCATGAATTAACATAGGAGAGGGGACCTGGCAGTGGTGTTGAGCTGTGCTGCGTCAACCCCTCGGCGTAGGAGAGGGGATCACGGATGGCGTCGCACAGGAGGCGGAGACTCGCCTGCAGATGGCGCGGACCGATAAAAAAATACAGAGAGAATAATACAGATTTGAGGCTACTGATAGGAAACTGAAATTCCATATCTCACACACGGATCAGTATGGCCGTACTGTGGAGGTTGGCGATGGCGTTGGAGATGCCGAGCACAGTGTAGACGCCCCTGCCGCTCACGGACGTGTCCTCACCGAGGAGGCGCTTCGCGATCTCCAGCTGCCACACAAAGAGGCGACAGGGAGGGAGAAGGCTGGGCGGCCTCCACTCCATCTCAAGGTCGTCCGGCGTCTGGAGGTATGCGGAGGAACGGGAAACTGCGGAGGCACGGGAGGATGCCGCTGTTCGTGGAGCACAGGATGTGCACGGCTAGTCCAGGTCGATGGTGGGGTACAGGTCCGGGATCGATCCATGGCGGCGAAGAGACGTGATCCATGGCGGCGAAGAGAAGGGATCCATGGAGGCGGGGAGCTCGGCCCGGATCCATGGTGGCAGGGGACGGGCGGCGCTGGGCTGCTAGAGGGTGGCGGCGGCGTCCGCGGACTCGATGAATCCTGCACGATTGGGCGAGGAGAGAGATGAGAAAAATTAGAGGCCGTAGGGGCGCCACATTTGATTGTGACTAAGTCTTTTCGGTGGGAGGGCAAAACAGTCCAAGAAAATATGCGGGACGAAACCTCTGACCGGAGGAAACAGAGGAAGTTCTTCCTTTTTAGATGGTAGAGATAGAGATAGAGATAGGCAATTCTTCTAGCACGTTTCTCGACAAATGTCTGATTGATACAATCTGCATTGCGCTGTACTCAAGCGGTTAGAATTGCATGTTCATACTTTTGTTTGGATATTAACTATGATAGATACCATCTCAAAAAAAAAACTATGATAGATACAAAGGGACAAAATCCTTTTTTTATCGAGATTCCTAATACAATGTACTTTTATTCCGACTAAGAGGATAAAAACTGATGATCTAGGTGCGGTTCCAGCCTTCATCGGCACCTTGGACAGTTCGGCCATGTTAGCACAAATATTTCCGGCATCCACATTGTTTCTTTTTTGTGTCAAATGTGGACAACGGGATTAAATGTATTGTATTAATATTTTTTCCCTTATCTACGTCTTGTTGGGCTATCGGGTCTAATCTAAATATGTTAATAAAGTAATAAAAGCCGCATGCATCGATTGATGCAGAGGCGGGAGCTTTGCCTCCATTTCAAAAAAAATCTAAATATGTTAATCCTGATCGTTGCCTAAATCATACCTCTCCTATCCTCAGGTGTGTTAAAAGGTACTCCCTCCGTTCCTTTCTATAATGCCTATAGATTTTTGGCATTTGTTTCAGAATATAACGTTATAGCTTAGCTTTTTTTTAATTATTCCATCCCCGTTCAGCTCCCAAATCGTTCAGCTTCCAAATTTATTATGATAAGTTAGGAAGATATGGATTTCCCAAATTTTACGTTGATCTCAAATCGTTTAGCTAGGGATCTTGTGTAAAAAATACTCTTGCGCTAATTTCCGTGCCAAAAAACTATAGGCACTATAGAATGAAACAGAGGGAGTACTATAAAAGAAGCCTTCTATGGACCCGAATGTTCTATATTCAGTTTCATGCGAATGATAGAAATCGGGCTGTATGTCTAGGTTCTATGAACCTGAATGTTGTATATTCAATTTCATGCGAATGATAGAAATCGCCCCACTGTTCATAAAATATTATATTTTGATAATGGTAAAAATTGAAAACCATTTTCATGTCTATGTTGCACTGTACTCCCTCTCTCCTAAATTAGGATGCATATTAGGTTTGGTCAAAGTCAAATTTTGTAAACTTTAATTAAATATATATAACATTATAGCAACATCTACACCATTATCTCACCATGAAATATATTATCATATTATCTGTATTTGATATGATAATAGTTAATCTATTTTCATATATAGTTAGACCAACTTTATAAAGTTTGACTTTAACCAAACCTAATATGCATCCTAAATTTGGAAGGAGGGAGTATATAAAAATGATTAATAGATTGAAGTAGGCTATAACTATTAGCTCATATATACTTAATTTAATTCAGGGATTTCTTTGGTGTCTTCTATCGAAAAAATTCACGGGTATGTTAGTTACTTAGAAAAAGGACACCTTCATACTTTAAATTAGTGATGATTATACTTGTAATTGACCCTATATATACTATGTCATTTTTTGACCAAAATGCTACATCTATCCTCATGTGACTATATTTTGTGAAGGCGCATAGTTTCAGCCTCAAATCCTACGGTTGTTGGGGCAAGAACACCACTAGATGTGCAACAATAACCGTACATGTCAGATGCTGGGTGAGACGTAAATGTGTATATCTTCAGTACACCATCAAGATGTGGCATGTGTAATAACTATGAAGGTTGTGTAGATTTCTTGGTGTATATAGCTAGTTTAGATCAATAAAAGTTATGAAACGACCAATAATAGAATATAGTAATTTTTTCTCGAGACAGATAGTGGATCTAGGGTGATGATGAGGTGATATATAAAACAGGCGAAAAATAGTGGAGTATGGCCGTACGGTGATGATAAGGCGATTAATAAGAAAAAGGTATGGCCTGGTCAATAAATAAAAGAGACGGTGGATAATAATGTATATTTTGTGTCGAATACTGAAAAGCTTTTTTACGGTATTGTTGAATAAGGCAATAGTATTCCTGTTGGATGATCCTGAGTCGATTAATAGAACAAAATATTAGTATTTTTCTCGAATAAAAGACGATGTGAATACTCGAGTATTTGTTCACCCGAAGTTACTACAGGAGAACCCCGACAATCATTATTGGAAAATGACTACCGAATAATTACCGTTGAAGAATTACATAGTACTTGAGTACCGTTGAAACATTTACGGTAGAAGAACTACCGCAAAAAAGAACGGTTGAGCACTTACTTTCAAAAAATTACTGTCGAAAAATTACTCAAAGGAGGTGGTAGTATTTTTCTTGAATAAAATAAGTGATGAATAAAGGAGTATGTTTCTCAGGAGAATCCCGAAAATACTACAAAACAAGGTATTTATAGTTGGAGTGTTAGAGTGTAAAATTTATGTTAAAGAATTACCGCACCATTTAGTAAATATAGTTGGATAATTATCATCGAAGAATAACCCTTGCAGTTGAAGATTTGTGTCAAAAGGATTACTATTCGTGCACTATAGGAAAAACACAATTGTGAAATTATCGTTGAAGAAGTATGCACTGCCGAAAAATTATAATTGGGTAATTATAATCGAGAAATTACTGTTGCTGATGATTTATACTAAAACTACTATAAAAAGTTATTACAAATTTATAACGAAAATTACTGGAGAAAATATTAAAAAATTATTGCTCACTATTCACGCCGGGCGGGGGAGGAGGGATTGTTCATGCACGGCTACTACCATCGTAAAAATATGCACCACCGAAGAATTACGATTGGGTAATAACCGTCGGGAAATTATTACGGAAGTTATAGATGCGTGAAAAAATTACTATAAAAACCAATGAAATAAATTACTGCACGCTGTATCAAGTATTGTTCGTGTGTCGGCACTATGTATGTGCATGAATAGTGAATCAATCCATGTGGTGCCTCCATTTGTCTTACCTCTAATAATTAATAACGAAAATTACTGTAAAAAATATTTAAAAAAATTATTGCTCACTAGTCACGCTGGGGCGGGGAAGATGGACTGTTCATGAGCGGCTACTACCATCGTAAAAATATGCACCGCCGAAGAATTACGATTGGGTACTTACCGTCGGGAAATTATTACGGAAGTCATAGATGTGTAAACAATTAATATAAAAACCAATGGATTAAATTACTGCATGTTGTATCAAGTATTGTTCATGCGTCGTCACTGTAGATGTGCATGAATAGTGAATCAATCGATGTGATGCCTCCATTTATCTCAGCTTTAATATATAGATAGATATTGTTTATGATCAAGTATTGTTCGTGCGCCGTCACTATAGTTGTGCATCAATAGTGACACAATTGGTGCGTCATCTTCATTTGGTTTGGCTTTAATGTATAGATAGATAATGTTTACTATCAAGTATTGTTTGGGCGTCGTCACTGTAGATATGCATGAATAGTGACTCAATCAATATGGTGCCTCTATTTCGTTCCGCTTTAATATATAGATAGATTCTAACATAAATGAATATCTTTAAGGATTTTTTCAGGGTAGGGGGGCCATTGCCCCTACCCTTGAAAAGCTTAGCCACTATGAAAAGGGGTCCTTGGTGCCGTTTCACCCTAAGGCCCCTGAAATCTATGGACCGTCTCTGCACCAAATGCCCGCCATGATGCGTGGCCATAGCCACGGCCACACCCTTGACGCCGACACGATCGCCGGAATTGTCCTTGGTGGTGTGGCTGTGGTCGGCGTCATCTGCTTCGGCGTTTGGCTCTGCAGGCGCTGCCTCCGGCTCCATCGGCATCGACGAGCTACCCGTCGCCACATCCGGCACAACGTGCATGCGCTTAGGCAGGAGAGCGGACGTCAGTCCGGTGCTGGCTTCTCGTCGCCGAGCAAGGACCTGGATGACCTCATGGGTTACGTGCGATGATCACGGGGCGACCTCGAGAAAGGCCAGTCATCGGCACCTCCCGACGACATCCAGCCCGTGCTGCGTCACGATGTCGGCCTCCAGCGCGACGGCGAGTCGCCGGACATCACTGAGGTCGAGCAGGAGCAGCGCGGTGGCCGAATGCCACCGGCTGCCCTCGACCGTGGCCGCGACGTGGTCACGTCACCGGCTGGCCTCCAGCTGGACGAGTGAGATGCTCATGTTCGTTCTCGATCGGTTCCATGATATGCACTTGTTGGTTTCCTCCCTACCATGTATCTCAGCTCCTTAGCTCGATCTAGTTAGGTTTTGTGGCGCGTGTGCGTCTGCGTGGTGTGTTAGTCTCTGTTTGCCGTTGAAGATTGAAGATTTGTGTCAAAAGGATTACTATTCGTGCACTATAGGAAAAACACAATTGTGAAATTATCGTTGAAGAAGTATGCACCACCGAAATTATAATTGGATAATTATAATAGAGAAATTACTGTTGCTGATGATTTATACTGAAAACTACTATAAAAAGTTATTACAAATTTATAACGAAATTACTGGAAAAAATATTAAAAAATTATTGCTCACTATTCACGCCGGGCGGGGGAGGAGGGATTGTTCATGCACGGCTACTACCATCGTAAAAATATGCACCGCCGAAGAATTACGATTGGGTAATTACCGTCGGGAAATTATTACGGAAGTTATAGATGTGTGAAAAAAATTACTATAAAAACCAATGAAATAAATTACTGCACACTGTATCAAGTATTGTTCGTGTGTCGGCACTGTATATGTGCATGAATAGTGAATCAATCGCTGTGGTGCCTCCATTTGTCTTACCTCTAATAATTAATAACGAAAATTACTGTAAAAAATATTTAAAAAAATTATTGCTCACTATTCACGCTGGGGCGGGGGAAGATGGATTGTTCATGAGCGGCTACTACCATCGCAAAAATATGCACCGCCGAAGAATCACAATTGGGTAATTACCGTCGGGAAATTATTACGGAAGTCATAGATGTGTAAAACAATTAATGTAAAAACCAATGGAATAAATTACTGCATGTTGTATCAAGTATTGTTCATGCGTCGTCACTGTAGATGTGCATGAATAGTGAATCAATCGATGTGATGCCTCCATTTATCTCAGCTTTAATATATAGATAGATATTGTTTATGATCAAGTAATGTTCGTGCGCCGTCACTATAGTTGTGCATCAATAGTGACACAATTGGTGCGTTATCTTCATTTGGTTCGGCTTTAATATATAGATAGATAATGTATAGATAGATTCTAACATAAATGAATATGTTTAAGGATTTTTTCAGGGTAGGGGGGCCATTGCCCCTACCCTTGAAAAGCTTAGCCACTATGAAAAGGGGTCCTTGGTGTCGTTTCACCCTAGGGCCCCCGAAATCTATGGACCGTCTCTGCACCAAGTGCCCACCATGACGCGTGGCCACAGCCACGGCCACACCCTTGACGCCGACACGTTCACCGGAATTGTCCTCGGCGGTGTGGCTTTGGTCGGCGTCATCTTCTTCGGTATTTGGCCCTGCAGGCGCTGCCTCCGGCTCCATCGGCAGTGACGAGCTACCCGTCGCCACATCCGGCACAACGTGCATGCGCTTAGGCAGGAGAGCGGACGTCAGTCCGGCGCTGGCTTCTCGTCGCCGAGCAAGGACCTAGATGACCTCCTGGGTTACGTGCGATGATCACAGGGCGACCTCGAGAAAGGACAGTCATCGGCGCCTCCCGACGACCTCCAGCCCGTGCTGCGTTGCGATGTCGGCCTCCAGCGCGACGGCGAATTGCGGGACATCACTGAGGTCGAGCAGGAGCAGCGCGGTGGCCTAATGCCACCAGCTTCCCTCGACCGTGGCTGCGACGTGGTCACGTCGCCGGCTGGCCTCCAGCTGGACGAGTGAGATGCTCATGTTCGTTCTCGATCTGTTCCATGATATGCTCTTGTTGGTTCCCTCCCTGCCACGTATCTCAGCTCCTTAGCTCGATCTAGTTAGGTTTTGTGGCGCGTGTGCATCTGCGTGGTCTGTTTCCTAGTTCGTCTCGTTAGCGCGGTTTGGTGGTCGAATGTTGTCTAGCTCTGGGTTCGTGATCTGCATTGTGTGTAATGAACTATATATTATGCATTATCTTGGTATATTAGTCTCTCTTTGCCGTTTTCTCCCATTTCTCAATTGATTGAACGTTTGCTTCCTCTGTACCTTGTTTTTGTTTGCTTTTTTTCTAACCATTTCCTTCTATGTAAATAGGCAATTCTTCTAGCATGTTTCTCGACAAAAGTCCAATCGATACAATCTGCATTGCGTTGTACTCAAGCGGCTAGAATTGCATGTTCATACTTTTGTTTGGATATTAACTATGATAGATACCATCTAAAAAAAACTATGATAGATACAAAGGGACAAAATCCTTTTTTATTGAGATTCCTAATACAATGTACTTTTATTCCGACTAAGAGGATAAAAACTGATGATCTAGATGCAGCACCTTGGATAGTTCGGCCATGTTAGCACAAATATTTCCGGCGTCCACATTGTTTCTTTTTTGTGTCAAATGTGGACAACGGGATTAAATGTACTGTATTAATATTTTTCCCTTATCTACATCTTGTTGGGCTACCGCATGCATCGATTGATGTATAGGCTGGGGCTTTGCCTCCATTTCGAAAAAAAAATCTAAATATGTTAATCCTAATGGTTGCCTAAAGCATACCTCTCCTATCCTCAGGTGTTTTAAAAGGTACTATAAAAGAAGCCTTCTATGAACCCGAATGTTCTATATTCAGTTTCATGCGAATGATAGAAATCGGGGTGTATGTCTAGGTTCTATGAACCTGAATGTTTTATATTCAGTTTCATGTGAATGATAGAAATCGCCCCACTTTTCATAAAATATTATATTTTGATAATGGTAAAAATTGAAAACCATTTTCATGTCTATGTTGCACTGTACTCCCTCTCTCCCAAATTAGGATGCATATTAGGTTTGGTCAAATTCAAATTTTGTAAACTTCAATTAAATATATAGAACATTATAGCAACATCTACACCATTATCTCAATGTTATTAGAATCACCATGAAATATATTATCATATTATCTGTATTTGATATTATAAAAGTTAATCTGTTTTCATATATAGTTAGACCAACTTTATAAAGTTTGACTTTAACCAAACCTAATATGCATCCTAAATTTGGAAGGAGGGAGTATATAAAAAAAGATTAATAGATTGAAGTAGGCTATAACTATTAGCTCATATATAGTTAATTTAATTCAGGGATTTCTTTGGTGTCTTCGAAAAAATTCACGGGTATGTTAGTTACTTAGAAAAAGGACACCTTCATACTTTAAATTAGTGATGATTATACTTGTAATTGACCCTATATATACTATGTCATTTTTTGACCAAAATGCTACATCTATCCTCATGTGACTATATTTTGTGAAGGCGCATAGTTTCAGCCTCAAATCCTACGGTTGTTGGGGCAAGAACACCACTAGATGTGCAACGATACCGTACATGTCAGATGTTGGGTGAGACGTAAATGTGTATATCTTCAGTACACCATCAAGATGTGGCATGTGTAATAACTATGAAGGTTGTGTTGATTTCTTGGTGTATATAGCTAGTTTAGATCAATAAAAGTTATGAAACGTGTAGGATAACGTTGCATAGAAAACAAAAAATTTCCTACCGCGAACACGCAATCCAAGCCAAGATGCAATCTAGAAGACGGTAGCAACGAGGGGGTATCGAGTCTCACCCTTGAAGAGATTCCAAAGCCTACAAGATGAGGCTCTTGTTGCTGCGGTAGACGTTCACTTGCCGCTTGCAAAAGCGCGTAGAAGATCTTGATCACGATCGGTTCCGGCGCCACGAACGGGCAGCACCTCCGTACTCGGTCACACGTTCGGTTGTTGATGAAGACGACGTCCACCTCCCCGTTCCAGCGGGCAGCGGAAGTAGTAGCTCCTCTTGAATCCGACAGCATGACGGCGTGGTGTCGGTGGTGGTGGAGAAATCCGGCGGAGGTTCGCTTAAGCGTGCGGGATGTGGTGGAGGAGAGAGACCGCTAGGGTTTGGGGAGAGAGGGGGTTGGGCGCCGGCCCTCTAAGGGGTGCGGCCAAGGCTGAGGCTTGAAGTGGTCAGCCCCCTCTCCTATGCCCCTCATTATATAGGTGGAAGCACCAATAGTTCTAGTCCAAGTCTTCGAATAAGACCCCAACACTAGAACCTCCCATATGTGGGAAACCTACTCAAGGAGGGAGTCCTACCCAAGGTGGGACTCCCACCTTTCCTTGAGGTGGGTTGGCCGGCCACCCTAGGGGAGTCCACCTTGGACTCCTCCCCTTTAGGGTTGGCTGGTCATGCAAGGTGGAGTCCCTCCGGGACTCTACTTTCCATGGTGATTTCTTCCGGACTTTTCTAGAACCTTCTAGAACCTGCCATAAATGCACCGGATCATTTCCAAACTTGGAATATGACTTCCTATATATGAATCTTATTCTCCGGACCATTCCGGAACTCCTCGTGATGTCCGGGATCTCATCCGGGACTCCGAACAAATATTCGAACTCCATTCCATATTCAAGTTCTACCATTTCAACATCCAACTTTAAGTGTGTCACCCTACGGTTCGTGAACTATGCGGACATGGTTGAGTACTCACTCCGACCAATAACCAATAGCGGGATCTGGAGATCCATAATGGCTCCCACATATTCAACGATGACTTTAGTGATCGAATGAACCATTCACATACGATACCAATTCCCTTTGTCACGCAATATTTTACTTTTCTGAGGTTTGATCTTCGGTATCACTCTATACCTTGTTCATCCTCGTCTCCTGACAAGTACTCTTTACTCGTACCGTGGTATGTGGTCTCTTATGAACTTATTCATATGCTTGCAAGACATTAGACGACATTCCACCGAGAGGGCCCAGAGTATATCTATCCGTCATCGGGATGGACAAATCCCACTGTTGATCCGGCCATATGCCTCAACTCATACTTTCCGGATACTTAATCCCACCTTTATAACCACCCATTTACGCAGTGGCGTTTGATGTAATCAAAGTACCTTTCCGGTATAAGTGATTTACATGATCTCATGGTCATAAGGATTAGGTAACTATGTATCGAAAGCTTATAGCAAATAACTTAATGACGAGATCTTATGCTACGCTTAATTGGGTGTGTCCATTACATCATTCATACAATGATATAACCTTGTTATTAATAACATCCAATGTTCATGATTATGAAACTAATCATCCATTAATCAACAAGCTAGTTAAGAGGCATACTAGGGACTCTTTGTTTGTCTACATATCACACATGTACTAATGTTTCGGTTAATACAATTATAGCATGATATATAAACATTTATCATAAACATAAAGATATAAATAATAACCACTTTATTATTGCCTCTAGGGCATATCTCCTTTAGTCTCCCACTTGCACTAGAGTCAATAATCTAGTTTACATTTGTAAAGATATAACACCTTGGCCTTATGGTGCTTTATCATGTATTGCTCACGGGAGAGGTTTTTAGTCAACGGATCTGACACGCTCAGAAACGTATGTATTTTGTAATTCATTTGCGTCTCAACGCATCACTCATTTCCAAATGAGTCGGCATTAAATATGTTTGATCTTCCGGTGGAACCTTAATTCCGCTGTCTGAAATATGTCACTAATATTGTCACACACAATATAGCTTCAAAGTTCCGACTCAGTCGGAACTGCACCAAGTTCTCAAAGAACCTCTTGACTTAACATCCTTTGTCATTGTCAAAATAATGACATACTCTGCCTTCTTTTGTAGAATCCGTCACAATATTTAGAACTCTTCTAAATCTAGCATAGACAACTTCTAGCTTATTGTGCTACCTTTTAAACAACACTTAATCTAATTTGAGATTGAAATTATATTTTATATGTGACAAAACCAATATCGGTGTAACACCTTACAGCGATTTGTTTGTCATTTCTTCATACAAAAAAATATATATATATATATCCTTAGTTCTTCTAAAGTACTCAAGGATATTTTTACTGTCGTCCAATGATCATCATATGAATCATTCTGGTATATGCTCATAACACTTTATAGCACATGATATCTCGATTGTGTACATATTATTCGTGATCTATAATCACTCATGTGTTTTTACTCATTGAGTGTCAGATACACTCAAGTCTTGTTAAACCTTCACATGACAAGAACATTTTCTTAATATTTCTATATTGAACTACTTCAATATCCATCATATGTACTTTGACTTAAACTTTGTTTATGTGTTTCAATCTATCTTCATAGATCTTGACACTAAATTTGTTTCAGTCCATATCCTTTCATTGAAGTTAATTCTCAATGAAACCTTTTTAATCAAGTATATAATTACATCATTTATAACCAACTATATGTCACCTACATAAAGTATTATAAATGTGTCTTAGCGCTCCCACTTAATTTCTTGCAAATGCAAGCCTCTTCATCGTCTCTCGATGAAATCAAAAACTCTTTGACTATTTCATCTCGGTGAAGATTCCAACTCCGCAATACTTACTTCATCCAATTGAAGTTCGTATACCTATCTAGTATTCCACGGACCAGCAAAACTCTTGGTTGTATCTTGTATACACCTTTAATACATACTTCGATAAGTAATGTATTTTTCCATCCTACTAGCATATCTCATAAAAGAAATATGTAGTGATTACTAGAATAATCCACATAGACTATAAGCATTGCTACGGAAGATCTAATCTTATCGTAGTCAACTCTTTGAACTTTGTCGTAAACAATTTTTCAACAAGTCGAGCTTCTTCAAAAATATTTCATCTAAGTCTATAGATCCATTTACTTTCAAAAAGTATTCATCTATTATGGATTTCATGGTGCATGGCCATTTTAACGGAGTCGTGGCCCATCATAACTTCTTTGCTTGTAGTTGGTTTATCATTGTTCAAAATCAATCCTTTGTCCACAAATCATTTATTTGATCACAAAGTAAACCATACCTACAAGGTTCAATATGTACTTCGATCTCCATGGCTAAAACACTTTGTAGTCATAGGAGCCATGATCGTCGTGGCCGCTTCCGGAACCAATTCCGATGCTGCGCTACTCAGATCATTATGCTCAGGTTCATAAACCTTATCAAGTTCTATTGTCCTCCCACTCAAAAACTTCGCTAGAAACAATTTCTTGGAAATAAGAAACATTGACAAACACTTTTGTCTTTGTCTCCATTGTGGGAAGAATTCCCAATCAATTCTCCGGGATAACCAACAAAGACATTCATCCGATTTTGGTTGTAAACTTATTTACTTATGCTATGCATACCAAAATTTAAGAAAAGACTATTAGGGTTTATACCCATGTCATAACTCGTATGATGTCATTTCAACGGATCATGATGATGCTCTATTCAGTGTAAAGCGGTAGTCTCTAAAGCATAATTCACAAAAAATATAATGGCATTAATATTTTATCTCATCATTGACCCAACTAGGTTTGGATACATCTCTCGGATACTTCATCATCACTATGATACTCCAAGAAATGTGAGTTGTAGAACAATTTCATAACTCTCTTAGATGTTCGCTAAAACTAGTAATTCAAATATTTCCACTATGATCCAATCATAGATATTTGACTTTTCTATTACGATGATTTCTACTTCATGCTGAAATTTATTTGAATCCATTCAAATGTTTCAAACTTCTTCCTTATCGAATATATCCACATATATATACTCAATTCATTGTTTGAAGTTTTCATGAAGTATAAGAATCTTCCGCACACAACTATGCCCAGTGATCCATATACATCATCATGTATGTTTCCACTAAGTTAGTTGCCCGTTCAAAACTTGGCCTATGAACGGTATTTTAGTCATTCTCTTTTAGAAAAGATTTGTAAGCGCCAAACGATTCAAAAATTCAAATGACTCCAAAAATCCATTTGCATGGAGTTTCTTCATGCGTTCCTTTCCAACATGACCTAAATGGCGGTTCCACAAATAAGTGGAATTCAAATCATTTTCCTTATAGCATTTTAGCGTCATTGTTATGTATGTGTGTTTCACCATTAAGATTTATAATAACTTATCCATCGTACATGGAGTAATGTCATAATTTAAACAACTCATTGTTTTCATTTGACCAGAGCAAAATAACAATTATTAAGTTCTTTATTTTGAATTCTAAGGGTTAGATAGAATGCCAATGATGAACATAATAACACTTTATTTTTGTTCCAGTGCGTGCATTCCTATCATATTCCTTGTCGATCACTTAGGCCATTGTATTCTTGTATTGCGTTGTTTTGTATGACACTTCATACCAACCAATATAGTACTAATACCCAAGAATTTCTTAGTGTGACTTAACTAGGAATACAACCATAACATGTATATCATTTATATACACCTGAGCTAGACTTTCTAGTCTTTTCTTTTCTTTTTGCCAAAATATCTTTTGCAGTTTCTCTTTTAGCTTTCCTCATTATTCAGAAAAACACTTCAACATCAATAACTTCTAGGTTTGTTGGTCTAATACCAATAACCTTGAGGTTCTTATTTTGAAGTTAATCATCATATGATAAGTGTTCCATATTTCACTATTAGTAACTTTGTAATACGATGAACAATTTCACTCATAATTTTATCCATTAATTCATGACAACTTTCTGAGACCATGTCTGTACATACTAGGCTCATAAAGTTTAAACCTTGGTATTTGCATGTGCAAATCTAGCTTGCACCCGTTGTATGCACACGTAGAGTCTATCACACCCGATCATCACGTGATGCTTCGAAACGACGAGTCTTAGCAACGGTGCATATTAAGGATGGTCACTTCATGGATATGCGAATATCGTTAGTGCCCCAATAGTTGGAGGATTGTGACGCCTTGCATCTTCAATCTTCGTACATTCCCATAAAACTTATGAGTTCATGTAGTCTCACCAAGTTATATTCTATCATCTTGCAATAAGGTCTTAGATATCACATATATCTCATACCTTGATTATTTCTGAAAACTAAATTTTCAGCTCCTTACTTTTCAAACAGATTTGAACTTCAAGTTTCACGGAGACAAGATAACTTTAGGTACTAATTGAAACCATAGCTCTTTGAATCAACAATGTGAGGTTTACTAAAAGTTTGCAATAGGACTTAATCAATTTTTGATTCTTTAACAATACGGTACCAATCCGTAAAGTTTCTTGTCAGATTTTAACAGTATTTCTATCTCAATTACAAGACTAGCGCATGGTAGAAAACGGATGCCAATACTACAAAATTAATTCAGAATACTACTCAGACTATGTTTATGATAATTAGTTCATGTTTTAATCTAATTACTAATGAACTCCCACTTAATACAACATCCCCCATAGTTGTTAAGTGGTACACGATCCAAATCCACTACACCAAAACCGATCATCACGTGAGATGATGTAGCTTCAATAGTGAACATCAAAATGTTGATCATATCATCCATATGACTCGTGTTCAACCTTTCGGTTTCCGTTGTCCCGAGGCCATGTCCGTACATGCTAGGCTCGTCAAGCAAACCCAAGTATTCCGCGTGTGCAACATGGCTTACACCCGTTGTATGTGAACGTTGAGTCTATCACATCCGATCATCACGAGATGCTTCGAAACGACGAACCGTACAACGGTGCATACTTAGGGGAGAACACTTTATTATCTTGATATTAATGTGAGGGATCATCTTATAATGCTACCGTCGCGATCTAAGCAAAATAAGATGCATAAAAGGATTAACATCACATGCAGTTCATATGTGATATGATATGGCCCTTTTGTCTTTGCGCCTTCGATCCTCATCTCTAAAGCACGGACATGATCTCCATCATCAACGGGCATGATCTCCATCATCGTCGGCGTAGCGTCAAGGTTCATGGCGCTGTCTTCATGGTTGTTCACCTCATGTAGCAACTATTACAACTACTTTGAAATACTACTCAACATGAAATTTAAAGACAACCATAAGGCTCCGGCCGGTTGCCACAATACAATAATGATCATCTCATACATATTCATCATCACATCATGGCCATATCACATCACCAAACCCTGCAAAAACAAGTTAGACGTCTCTAATTTGGTTTGCATATTTTACGTGGTTTAGGGTTTTCGAGTAAGATCTAATCTACCTACGAACATGAACCACAACGGTGATACTAGTGTTGTCAATAGAAGAGTAAATTGAATCTTCACTATAGTAGGAGAGACAGACACCCGCAAAGCCTCTTATGCAATACAAGTTGCATGTCGAACGAGGAGCAAGTCTCATGAACGCGGTCATGTAAAGTTAGCCCGAGCCGCTTCATCCCACTATGCCACAAAGATGCAAAGTACTCAAACTAAAGATAACAAGAGCATCAACGCCCACAAAACCATTGTGTTCTACTCGTGCAACCATCTATGCATAGACCTGGCTCTGATACCACTGTAGGATAACGTTGCATAGAAAACAAAAAATTTCCTACCGCGAACACGCAATCCAAGCCAAGATGCAATCTAGAAGACGGTAGCAACGAGGGGGTATCGAGTCTCACCCTTGAAGAGATTCCAAAGCCTACAAGATGAGGCTCTTGTTGCTGCGGTAGACGTTCACTTGCCGCTTGCAAAAGCGCGTAGAAGATCTTGATCACGATCGGTTTCGGCGCCACGAACGGGCAGCACCTCCGTACTCGGTCACACGTTCGGTTGTTGATGAAGACGAAGTCCACCTCCCCGTTCCAGCGGGCAGCGGAAGTAGTAGCTCCTCTTGAATCCGACAGCATGACGGCGTGGTGTCGGTGGTGGTGGAGAAATCCGGCGGAGCTTCGCTTAAGCGTGCGGGATGTGGTGGAGGAGAGAGACCGCTAGGGTTTGGGGAGAGAGGGGGTTGGGCGCCGGCCCTCTAAGGGGTGCGGCCAAGGCTGAGGCTTGAAGTGGTCAGCCCCCTCTCCTGTGCCCCTCATTATATAGGTGGAAGCACCAAGAGTTCTAGTCCAAGTCTTCGAATAAGACCCCAACACTAGAACCTCCCATATGTGGGAAACCTACTCAAGGAGGGAGTCCTACCCAAGGTGGGACTCCCACCTTTCCTTGAGGTGGGTTGGCCGGCCACCCTAGGGGAGTCCACCTTGGACTCCTCCCCTTTAGGGTTGGCTGGTCATGCAAGGTGGAGTCCCTCCGGGACTCTACTTTCCATGGTGATTTCTTCCGGACTTTTCTAGAACCTTCTAGAACCTGCCATAAATGCACCGGATCATTTCCAAACTTGGAATATGACTTCCTATATATGAATCTTATTCTCCGGACCATTCCGGAACTCCTCGTGATGTCCGGGATCTCATCCGGGACTCCGAACAAATATTCGAACTCCATTCCATATTCAAGTTCTACCATTTCAACATCCAACTTTAAGTGTGTCACCCTACGGTTCGTGAACTATGCGGACATGGTTGAGTACTCACTCCGACCAATAACCAATAGCGGGATCTGGAGATCCATAATGGCTCCCACATATTCAACGATGACTTTAGTGATCGAATGAACCATTCACATACGATACCAATTCCCTTTGTCACGCAATATTTTACTTGTCCGAGGTTTGATCTTCGGTATCACTCTATACCTTGTTCATCCTCGTCTCCTGACAAGTACTCTTTACTCGTACCGTGGTATGTGGTCTCTTATGAACTTATTCATATGCTTGCAAGACATTAGACGACATTCCACCGAGAGGGCCCAGAGTATATCTATCCATCATCGGGATGGACAAATCCCACTCGTTGATCCATATGCCTCAACTCATACTTTCCGGATACTTAATCCCACCTTTATAACCACCCATTTATGCAGTGGCGTTTGATGTAATCAAAGTACCTTTCCGGTATAAGTGATTTACATGATCTCATGGTCATAAGGATTAGGTAACTATGTATCGAAAGCTTATAGCAAATAACTTAATGACGAGATCTTATGCTACGCTTAATTGGGTGTGTCCATTACATCATTCATACAATGATATAACCTTGTTATTAATAACATCCAATGTTCATGATTATGAAACTAATCATCCATTAATCAACAAGCTAGTTAAGAGGCATACTAGGGACTCTTTGTTTGTCTACATATCACACATGTACTAATGTTTCGGTTAATACAATTATAGCATGATATATAAACATTTATCATAAACATAAAGATATAAATAATAACCACTTTATTATTGCCTCTAGAGCATATCTCCTTTAAAACGACCAATAATAGAATATAGTATTTTTTTCTCGGAGAAAATATGAGACAGATAGTGGAGCTAGGGTGATGATGAGGTGATATATAAAATATGCGACAAATAGTGGAGTATATGCTTAACACATGCAAGTCGAACGTTGTTTTCGGGGAGCTGGGCAGAAGGCCCGTACGGTGACAATAAGGCGATTAATAAAAAAAAGGTATGGCCTGGTCATAAATAAAAGAGACGGAGAATAATAATGTATATTTTGTGTCCAATACTGAAAAGCTTTTTACGTTATTGTCGAATATAAGGCAATAGTATTCCTGTTGGATGATCCTGAGTCGATTAATAGAACAAAATATTAGTATTTTTCTCGAATAAAAGATGACGTGAATAACGAGTATTTGTTCACCTGAAGTTACTGCAGGAGAACCCCGACAATCATTATTGGAAAATGACTACCAAATTATTACCATTTAAGAATTACATAGTACTTGAGTACCGTTGAAACATTTACGGTAGAAGAACTAAATAACGGTTGAACACTTACTTTCAAAAAATTACTGTCGAAAAACTACTCAAAGGAGGTGGTAGTATTTTATTGAATGAAATAAGTGATGAATATAGGAGTATGTTTCTCAGGAGAATCCCGAAAATACTACAAAACAAGGTATTTATAGTTGGAGTGTTAGAGTGTAAAATTTATGTTAAAGAATTACCGCACCATTCAGTAAATATGGTTGGATAATTCTCATCGAAGAATAACAGTTGCATTTGAAGATTTGTGTCAAAAGGATTACTATTCGTGCACTATAGGAAAAACGCAATTGTGAAATCATCGTTGAAGAAGTATGCACTGCCGAAAATTATAGTTGGGTAATTATAATCGAGAAATTACTGTTACCGATGATTTATACTGAAAACTACTATAAAAAATTATTACACATTTATAACGAAAAATACTGTAAAAAATATTAAAAAATTATTGCCCACTATTCACGTTGGGGTGGGGGAGGAGGGATTGTTCATGCGCGGCTACTACCATCGTAAAAATATGCACCACCGAAGAATTACGATTGAGTAATTATCGTCGGGAAATTATTACGGAAGTTATAGATGTGTGAAGACATTACTATAAAAACCAATGAAATAAATTACTGTAACTGTATCAAGTATTGTTCGTTCGTGTGTCGGCACTGTATATGTGCATGAATAGTGAATCAATCGCTGTGGTGCCTCCATTTGTCTCACCTTTAATAATTAATAACGAAAATTACTGTAAAAAATATTTAAAAAATTATTGCTCACTATTCACGCTGGGGCGGGGGAAGAGGGATTGTTCATACGCGGCTACTATCATCGTAAAAATATGCACCGCCGAAGAATTACGATTGGGTAATTACCGTCAGGAAATTATTACGGAAGTCGTAGATGTGTAAAACAATTACGATAAAAACCAATGGAATAAATTACTGCACGTTGTATCAAGTATTGTTCATGCGTCGTTACTCTGGATGTGCATGAATAGTGAATCAATCAATGGGATGCCTCCATTTATCTCAGCTTTAATATATAGATAGATAGATATTGTTTACGATCAAGTATTGTTCGTGCGCCGTCACTGTAGGTGTGCATCAATAGTGACACAATTGGTGCATTATCTTCATTTGGTTCAGCTTTACTAATGGGATGCCTCCATTTATCTCAGCTTTAATATATAGATAGATATTGTTTACGATCAAGTATTGTTCCTGCGCCGTCAGTGTAGGTGTGCATCAATAGTAACACAATTAGTGTGTTATTTTCATTTGGTTCAGCTTTAATATATAGATAGATAATGTTTACTATCAAGTATTGTTCGGACATCGTTAATGTATATATGCATGAATAGTGACTCAATCAATGTGGTGACTCTATTTCGTTCTGCTTTAATATATAGATAGATAGATTCTAACATAAATGAATATCTTTAAGGATTTTTTCAGAGTAGGGGGGCCATTGCCCCCTATTCTAGAAAAGCTTAGCCACTATGAAAAGGGGTCCTTGGTGTCGTTTCGCCCTAGGGTCCCCGAAATCTATGGACCATCTCTGCACCAAGTGCCCGCCACGACGCATGGCCACAGCCACGGCCACACCCTTGACGCCGACACGATCGCCGGAATTGTACTCAGTGGTGTGGCTATGGTCGGCGCCATCTGCTTCGGCGTCTGGCTCTGCAGGGGCTGCCTCCGGCTCCATCGGCAGCGACGAGCTGCCCGTCGCCACATCCGGCACAACGTGCGTGCGCCTAGGCAGGAGAGCGGACATCAGTCCGGCGCTGGCTTCTCGTCGCCGAGCAAGGACCTAGATGACCTCCTGGGTTACGTGCGATGATCACAGGGCGACCTCGAGAGAGGCCAGTCATCGGCGCCTCCCGACGACCTCCAGCCCATGCTGCGTCGCGACGTCGGCCTCCAGCGCGACGGCGAGTCGCCGGACATCACTAAGGTCGAGCAGGAGCAGCGCGGTGGCCGAATGCCACCGGCTGCCCTCGAGCGCGGTCGCGACGTGGTCACGTCACCAGCTGGCCTCCAGCTCGGCGTCGCCCCTTCAGCCAAGGCGTCCCTCCAGCTCGCCGCCCTCGCGCCTTCAGCCGAGGCGGCACTCCAACTCGGGAAGTGCTTTACACCGACCTGGTCGGTGCCGAGCGACGCGCCGACCACCCCCTGGCCGTTGTTGGGCCGGCCCATGTTTCGTTCGACTGCTTCGTTCGACTGCTTCGTTGGACTTCT
Source organism: Lolium rigidum (assembly GCF_022539505.1). Taxonomy (NCBI): domain Eukaryota; kingdom Viridiplantae; phylum Streptophyta; class Magnoliopsida; order Poales; family Poaceae; genus Lolium; species Lolium rigidum. Next base: position 245,528,822 of record NC_061512.1, on the reverse strand, counting down.
TCGCTTCGCTGTGTTCGCTGTTCGTTATCGACCTGAGTTCGATTGTCGTCGGTAGCAATTTTTCAGTACGTTTAATTTCGCTGTTCGTTGGACTGCTTCTGAACGGATCAAGTTCGAATCTAGTCGCTAGCATCTTTTCAGTACGTTTAAATTTTTTGGAAAATGAACGAAGCAGTCAACACATTTGATTCTCACACTAGAATTTTCTCAGTTCGTGACAGTTTATTGGAAAATATACAAATTGTATGTACAAACATATTGTAAAATCACCATACATCAGGTTGTGTACAAAAAGAAAAACAAGCTGTGAAGATCAAAAGTAAGAAGCATTATTAGATCAAAAAGGTAAGTTGTAAAATTCACCTATCACAGACATGAAAAAAAATAGAGGAAATTTGCAAGTGTCTCATCTGTCAAATTGAGATGCCAAGTATACACAAGACAATTTACCTACATAAGTCAATAGTAAATGGAAAAAGTATGTTTATTACAATGGAAAACTGTCTCGTGATGTCAAATTTTCTTCATCTGACATACATGAAAAGATAACTCAAAGTGGTGAGAACCTCTCGCAAAAAAAACAGTGCTTGTAACCTGACAAAATTATCATCTCCATTCTTCTCTGGAAAGCACGACTTGCTCGTCCGCCACCAATGTCGTGGTGGAAGGAGGCAGCGTCAGGATGCCCACCTACAGAAAGAATTCAGAGCAAGAATTCCATGGTCAGATTCAGCATAACAAGTCAAATCACACTGAACTGTGCATGGTCTCCAACTTGAACACTAAGATTTGGGCATATAGAAACGACTGAGAATTTCGTCAATAGTATCCGCTGCTGGAATTCATAATCTGGAAAAGAATGAATCGATGAACAGGACAGAGAAATCATGAAATAGGATATTAGGAAAAAAGTTAGAAATTCCTGATGGTAATGTTTGAAAAACCTGAAGCAATTCTACTATGTAGTAACGGATCATGAAAAACTGAAGCATTAACACAAACATTTATCATAGTCAGTCGAACTGTAGGGCAGATTACTAAATGTATGAAGCTTCTTAAGCTGGAAACAGTGCTGTGCATATCTTCTTCTTTAGATATAAATTGTGTATCTGTACAGGTTGTAGTTATCGCCATCAGAACAATTGATGGAAAAAAGACATAGTGGATCTCAAAAACAGAGCTACACGTTTCTTCTTAGAAGCAGGCATAATGGATATAGAAAATGTGGACTATGCGTTGTATTCTATGGAGTGAATGCTAAGCAATAGATCATGTACACAGCGCGTTCTAGAGAAAAGAAACATAGGGGGATCAAATGCATATGAGATACCAATTCAGAAAGAAAATGCATAGCAAAGCCTTTTCCATTTTGGAAGAAATCATATATTTTGTAATGATACCGAATAAAAATCAATTGGGGAAAGATATATAGTAACCGGAAGGGACTTACAATTTCAATACATCATCTGTCTCCTTGAAATAAATTGCTAACTTAATCAATGAAGAAGATGTGGAGCCTGTGAAAAAGAATAAACAAACTTTACATAAAAATGAATTCTTGTGCTGTGGGATTCTATATGATCAGTGCATAGAAATTGATATATAATAAAAAATAACTGTACTTACATGCTTCGAAATGAATTCTCGTGCTATTGGCACCTGTTGCTCATTAAATTTGTTTATCACTAGCTGGCATGAGACTTTTTCTCGGATTGCTTGCAAGTCAACCTTTATTGAATAACATATATACAGATTATAAAAAATATGAAAAAAGATAGGAAAATAAGAATTCTAGATTTACTATTGTATTTTGCAAACCACGAAGTACAAAATTCTAAATGGAAGAATAAATTACATTTGAGAATTGTTTTACTTCAACTCCATTGTAGCACCTCATGTATTGGATCACAAAAATTCCAGAGTCACATCTGCGCTCAAAAAGCGAAAATGGATATGCCCTGATAAGCTTATGTATAATTAAAACATAAGCAATAAAAATGTTTAATAAAAAAATAGAAAAGCAGGGATTGTAATCACCTAAAGTTTTGTTTAGGAACATGAACATATTTAACACTGAAGTCATTTATGTTGAACTTGAAGCAACCAGGGTAACATTTGACAAATAATTGTTTGAAATTGAATATCACAGTGTTAACTACTGCAGAGAACTTTCCTACTCCGGAATCAGGATTTAATACATCGAATGATTTATCGATGAAGTTTGCGACAATAAGTATCCACTCTTTCCCAATTGGACACGGAATGTGTACATACATATAGTAGATTTCAAAAGAAAATTAATTGATACATTATGAGGAAAGTGAAGCATGATTTTCTCATTATTTATTTAGGGGGAAAAAGCAGATGGAAAAAAAAATACCAGTCCTGCGTTTTCCAATCTGTAGCCAACATAATCTAGTGAGAATATCCTTTTATATTCTGGATCTGAACAATCCAGGTTGGGGTCCATCAGTAATTTCTGTGAGAAGTTAAAAAAAGAAGAAAGTACGGAATTTAAATTCAAACCCAACAATTAAAAAAATAGGGAGAAATGTCATGTGGCATATGAACGGAATCTTATCATGAATGAGTTCTTATCATGAACGGAATCTATATCTTGAACGAATTCTTATCATGAACGGAATCTATATCATGAACGAATACTTATCATGAACGGAATCTATATCCTGAACGAAAACTTATCATGAACGAGTTCTTATCATCAACGAAATCTATATCATGAACAATTTTTTATCATGAATGAGTTCTTATCATGAACGAATTCTTATAATGAACGAAATTCTTAACATGAACAGAAACTTATCATGAACGAATTCTTATCATGAACGGAATCTTATAACTAACGAGTTCTTATCATCAACGGAATCTATATCATGAACGAAAACTTATAATGAAAGAGTTGTTATCATGAATGGAATCTATATCATGAACGAGTTCTTATCATTAACTAATTCTTACGATGAACAAATTCTATATCATGAACGGAAAATTATAATGAATGAATTCTTATATTGAACGAATTCTTAAAAATAACGAATTCTTATGATGAACGAGTTCTTATCATGAACGAATTATTATAATGAACGAGTTCTTATCATGAACGGAATTCTTATCATGAGCAGAATTCTTATCATGAACGAATTCTTATCATGAATGGAATCTTATCACTAACGAATTTTTATCATCAACGGAATATTATCATGAACGTAATCTTATCATGAACAAATTATTATCATGAACGGAATCTTATCATGAACAGATTCTATACCATGAACGGAATCTTATCATGAACGGAATCTTATCATGAACGAGTTCTTATCATAAACGAGTTCTTATCATGAACGGAATCTATATCATGAACGAATTCTTATAATGAACGGAATCTTATCATAAACGAGATCTTATCATGAACTAGTTCTTATCATGAACATATTCTATATCATGAACGAATTCTTACGATGAACGGAATCTTATCATGAACGGAATCTTATCATGAACGGAATCTTATCATGAACGAGTTCTTATCATCAACGAATTCTTATAATGAACGAAATTCTTATCATGAACAGATTCTTATCATGAACGAATTCTTATCATGAACGGGGAATCTTATAACTAACGAGTTTTTATCATCTTATAATCAAACGAGTTCTTATCATGAACGGAATCTATATCATGTTCTTATCATGAACGGAATCTATATCTTGAACGGAATCTATATCTTGAACGAATTCTTATCATGAACGGAATCTATATCATGAACGAATACTTATCATGAACGGAATCTATAGCCTGAACGAAAACTTATCATGAACGAGTTCTTATCATCAACGGAATCTATATCATGAACAATTTTTTATCATGAATGAGTTCTTATCATGAACGAATTCTTATAATGAACGAAATTCTTAACATGAACAAAAACTTATCATGAACGAATTCTTATCATGAACGGAATCTTATCACTAACGAGTTCTTATCATCAACGGAATCTATATCATGAACGAAAACTTATAATGAAAGAGTTGTTATCATGAATGGAATCTATATCATGAACGAGTTCTTATCATTAACTAATTCTTACGATGAACAAATTCTATATCATGAACGGAAACTTATAATGAATGAATTCTTATATTGAACGAATTCTTAAAAATAACGAATTCTTATGATGAACGAGTTCTTATCATGAACGAATTATTATAATGAACGAGTTCTTATCATGAACGGGATTCTTATCATGAGCAGAATTCTTATCATGAACGAATTCTTATCATGAATGGAATCTTATCACTAACAAATTCTTATCATCAACGGAATATTATCATGAACGTAATCTTATCATGAACAAATTCTTATCATGAACGGAATCTTATAATGTTCATATGAAAAGGAACATGTTCAAAGTTTTGGAAAAAGTTTATTACGATGTCCATTGTTGAAATGTCAAATCCTAAATAATTGGTGACCCATCTGAATTCTCTGATAACGAAATCCTTGTCAAATCCACTTGGATCTTGCATCAACATTTCCTGTGTTTGAGTAAAAATAAATGGGTAGGTAAATGACTGAATACATATCAGATAGATGAATGAATGAAAAATAGCCTGGAAAAAAAGTTGGGTTAGTAGCTCACAGTGAATTGAGGAGCAAACATGAACTTTTTCAGATATGGTTTCGACAATGCATCATATCTAGATTCGTCGTTGTAGATTTGAGCATACACTGACATAGTATCTCCATTTACATCACCATTGGCTTTAAATGAGTTGAAGAAATTGGTATATGTTACAGAGTAACGACCAATCTCGACTACAATTGGACTGTCAGATAGAAAACAAAATATGAAAAAACCAGGAAAAAGAGAAGTTACTAGATTAAAGAGTAGTGACTTCTTCAGAAAACAACATGTAAGGTACAGTAAAAAAAAAGAAAAATAAATGGTAAAAACATGTATAGATAGACTTACGAAGGATTTGCTTTCTTGAATCTGTTCCTTCTCAGATGATCATTATGGAAAGATAGAATGTAGGAATCTATAATTATATCTGACATGACCTTCTCAGGAGATGTTGCTTTCGCAGCTCTCTTTTTCCTATTCCTCTTGTCGAAACTACTATGATCGGTTTCAGTTGGAGGGAATAAGTTCTGAAAGTTGTTCGCATTCCCTATTGGAAAAAAATAAGAAAACATCAGATAAATTATAACTGTGGTTACTACAATCCCTATTGGTATTTAATCATTAAAAAGCAAAGTGTAATTTTCTCTACTGTAGGAGTATATAAATATGAACCATGCATCTTAAATGACTTACTACTTGAGCGAACTGAATCTAACGAATAATCCTAAAAACAGAAGAAATGCACATGTGATTTCGTATGAACCAAACTAAATAATCATGGGTTGGTTTCAAAAAAATCGAACACGTATTCAACACGAACAACATGAAAAAAAAAGTAAGAGGTGTGGACGACCTGTTAAAATTAACATGGAAATTGGAATTTAACAAGTTATGTGAGCCCACTAAAACATAGAAAAACTTCGAAAAACAGGAGCTGATATAGTCAACACAAAGTTCAAAAAAGCAGAAAAAAATGCCATAGACTGCAAGTATACCAAGAAACCAAAACTACCCCAAAGAAGTTGGTGTTCCAGGTCTATATATTTTTCAAGAGATGAACAAAAACTATACCATACCATTCCCAACCATAGCATTTCATACAAAAATGTAGTCCTGATTCTAGAAAGTGATTCCTAAAAGAAAACTGCATCATGCTATATATACCCCATAGCAAAATCAATCTTCAACTAGAACATAACTCTAGAACATGATAGACCTAACCATAGCAAAATTCAAAATCAACAGCAGATCAAACCTATACGAATACCACAGGTGATGCTAAGGAAACTACCACGTGCACTAAAAACGGATTTGCATGGGCGCAATTCTTAGAGATGGCAATAGTTTATTTCCCTTGTATTCTCATCATCTTATTGAACTGAAATCCTTGCAGGAGCTCAGGGAACAAATTGAGGCACATGTTGTCACAATTGAGACATTAAGAACTGAAAGAAAAATAGCTGAAGCGGAGCATGAAAAGATATCTACTAGCACAAACAAATAATTGCTTGTTTATCGTTTTGGCGTTACAGGTCTCCTGGGTATGTGAGTGTACTACATGCCACAGGGCCACTTCTAATTTTTCTCCGGTCAATGTAATATACCAATAATGCTGTTGCATATTCTGTTGTCAAGAAAGGTTGCTGATGTTGCCAAGTTATTTTTCACAGTTATTTTCTTATTGATGTAACACGCTAATACCCTTTGAGCTTCTAAATTTAAACATTTTCCCCTTTTGGTTGAAATTGTCCATCTGCTGTCAGCAACTATATGATTATGAAATTCTACTCATAGATGCCCTTTTCAATAACCGAGTTTCTTGTGCAAATCTGATTATGTAGGAACTGAAGGAGATCAAAGAAACTACATCATCTTCTTATCTCGACCAGACTAAATCTCTTCAGTTAGCACTAGAGGAGAAACAGAAACAACTAGATTCTTTTAGTACATCAAATACAGAGTTACAGAACTCCATAAAAGATCTGAATGAGAGGCTTAGTGCATCTAAACAATCACGTTCTGATGCTGATGAGATACTGGACAGTGGCTGGCCACGCAAAGAAGTCTAAGAAAAATCTAGAAAAAGTACACATCCAGTGAAGCCCCCCGCTAGATTCATAACTCTAGAACCCTAAAACAGCACTAAAACATGGCTAAGCATCACCAAATAGAACTAACATACGAAACCAACCACTAAAATCAACGTGATTTAGGCGAAAACGATGAAATCGGCAAGGAATCAGGATCTAACCTTCCGCCGCCATCGATGGGGACGACGAATCAGACCAACGAAGAACTCTTAGACGCGCGCAGGGGAGTGGCGGAGGAAGAAACCCATGAGAGGCCGGAGAAAGAACCAGAGGAAGAAGATGGGGTGCGGAAGCGGAGGGCTGCGGAAGCGGAAGAACCAGGTCGGAGCGGCGAAGCAGGAGGAAGGAGGTAACCCTGGTCGGAACGACGAAGCAGAAATGCGAAGCGAGTCCTATCTAAATGGGCCGGCCCAAAAACAACGAGGGGGGTGGTCGGTGTGTCGTATACACCGACCTGGTCGGTGTATAGGATTTACCCTCCAACTCGCCGTCGTCATCCCTTCTGAACGGGCGGCCCTCCAACGCACCCACAGCTGGCCCATGGGAGTGGTGGGCCGGTCCGTCGAGGCGTCGCTGCCACCGCCGCTTCATCGAGTCGGACTTCTACCCCAGCGGGAACCGGAGTGGGTGCACTAGCGCTCAGCCGGGACGAGCAGCGCGGCGGCCTCCGCCGGGGACGAGTGAGATTCTCATGTTCGTTGTCGATCGGTTCCGTGATATGCTCTTGTTGGTTCCCTCCGTGCCATGTATCTCAGCTCCTTAGCTCGATCTAGTTAGGTTTTGTGGCGTGCGTGTGTCTGCGTGGTCTGTTTCCTAGTTCGTCTCATTAGCACGGTTTGGTGGTCGAATTTTGTCTAGCTCTGGGTTCGTGACCTGCATTGTGCGTAATGAACTACATATTATGCATTATTATGTTTGCTTGCTTCTTCCCTTGGATATGGTACTCTTCTCCTCTCTCTCTCTGTAGTCTCTATCGATCGGAATCTCGGATGCGTAAGCTTCCGGCTGTCCAATTTTCTACTCCCGTCCAAGTAGCCGTATGCCGCCGGTCGCTGCGCTGCCGCGGTAACGCAACAGCTCATGTACACAGCCGCATGATACGTTGCAAACGTATCTATAATTTTTGATGCTTCATGCTTGTTTTACACCAATTGCTATATGTTTTATTTACATTTCACTGCACTTTTATACATTTTTCAGCTCTAACTTATTGACAAGATGCCACAGTGCCAGTTCCATATTTTCTGCTGTTTTGTATTTCAGAAAAATTTTACAGGAAATATTCTCAGAATTGGACGAAACAAAAGCCGAAGGTCTTATTTTTCCATAACGAAGACTAAGTCCAGAGGGGGGACGAAGAGGCGCCACAGGGCAGCCAGACAGGGCCTAGGCGCGGCCCATGCCCTAGCCGCGCCTAGGGGTGGTGTGGGGCCCCCTGGCCTCCACCGACCTCGCCCATCCGCCTATAAATGCCTCCCGATGCAAAAACCCTAAATATACAAGCCTCCGTCCATGAAAAGTTCTGTAGCTCCGCCGCCACCGAAGACAAGACCCGGGGGACATAAGCTTCTGTTCCGCAACCTGCCGGGACGGGGAATTGTCCCCGGAGCCATCTCCATCGAATCCACCGCCATCTTCATCGCCATTGTTTACTCCCATGATGAGGAGTGAGTAGTGTTGTAATAAACCTGCATTCCTCAGTCAGGGTTTTAGGATAGTTTCAGTTTCGTCAGAATAAGGCACCTGCCCGTCTGCGCACGAGGCCGTAGCGATAGGATCGTGCGTTCGGCACGCCGTAGCTAGTCGTTTTTTCCCTTCCGATAAGTTAGCTAGATCGAGCTGGAGGAAGTAGTCGTGGGATGGCGCGACAAGATCGGATCCCAGATCGTTTTCCCAACGTGGTTGGACACGTTCTTTACTTTGTATCCCTTATATTCAGTTAAGGAAGAACAGAAAAGCTGCAACGCAGTACGCAGCACAAAACTCTCCTCTTCTTCGTGTTCGATCGAGTGTTAGAGCGAGAAAAACCAGTGTGTGTGCAGGTGTTGGCAACTACATTTGGTATCAGAGCCATCCAAGATCCAGGAGATGTCGACCTCTGCCGATCGAGCGGCAGCCGCAGCGGCGGCGGCGGAGAAGGCGAAGGGGACACAGGAGGCGAGCGCAGGCGCGGGCAGGACCGATCCGCCGCCAAGGCGTCGCATCTCGGCGTCCCCGACTCCGCGTCGTGGACGGAGCATGATCCGCGGCGGCGAGGTCGTCGTCCGTGAGCGCGTGATCAGGGAGCACTCCGGTAACGCGCAGTATCCCACACTGACCCGCTCAAACTATGCAGAGTGGGCAATGGTGATGCGCGTGCAGCTGCAGGCCGCCCACCTGTGGGACGTCATCGAATTCGGCGCGGAAGAGGAAGGAGACGATCGCGCTGCTCTGGCCGCCCTGCTCCGGGCAGTGCCGCCAGAGCTGGTGCGAACCCTCGCCGTCAAGGACTGCGCCCGAACCGCATGGGAAACCATCAAAACCATGCGGCTGGGGAGCGAGCGCGTCCGTGAAGCCAAGGCGCAGACGCGCCGGCGCGAGTGGGAGGAGCTGCGCTTCAAGAGCGGTGAGTCTATTGAGGACTTCTCGATAAGGCTCACCGCCATCGTCAACGACTTGGAGCTGCTGGGCGACCCCGTGGATGAGTACCTCGCCGTGCTCAAGTTTCTCCGGGTGGTGCCAAGGAAGTTTCGCCCGATGGTGATGGCCATCGAGCAGACCGTGGACTTGCGGACGCTCACGGTGGAGGATGTTACCGGCCGTTTGATCACGGCCGAGGAAGGCTATGACCTTGACGACGTCAGCGACGGCGTCGGGAAGCTCCTTCTGACGGAGGAGGAGTGGGCTGCGCGCCAGCGTCAGAGCACGCCTGGCGGCAGCGGCGGCAAGCCCGCCCACAAGCCCAAGCCGCACGAGAGCGGCACCTCCGGGAACCACGGAGGTAGCAACGGCGGCGCCCACGCCGGTAACAGCGAACGGCGGAAGGGAAACTGCCGCTACTGCGGCAAAGCTGGACATTGGGCCAAGGAGTGTCGCAAGGCGAAGCGCGATCGCGAGCAGCAACAGCAGGCCAACCTGGTCCAGGCTGAGGAAGATCAAGCCCCCGCGATGATGATGGCCGTGGTCACCGAGTCGGTGGCCGTGGCGCCACAGGCCGTCTTCCTCAACGAAGAAAAGGTAATACCCGTGCCCTCACCTGATGGCTTGTGGTATTTCGACACAGGTGCAAGCAGTCATATGACTGGCCTGCGGCATGTCTTCGCGACACTGGACGAGACAGTGCACGGCACTGTCAGATTTGGTGACGGCTCCGTCGTCGACATTCGCGGAAAGGGATCAGTGATCTTCCGCGGACAGTCCGGCGAGCAGCGCATCCTCGCCGACGTGTACCTCATCCCCAGCCTCCGGAGCAACATCATCTCCGTGGGGCAGCTGGACGAGGGCGGGTACAAGATCGCGATCGCCGACGGCATGATGACGATCCACGACCCCGTCCACAACCTGCTCGCTCGCGTCAAGCGCGCCGGCAACCGTCTCTACACCGGCATCCTCACCTACGACGCGCCGGTGTGCCTCATGACGAAGAGCGACGACATGTCCTGGAGGTGGCATGCCAGGTTTGGCCACATGCACTTCCGCGCACTGCACACCATGTCAAGGCGTGGCATGGTGCGCGGCCTCCCAGACATCGCTCGCGTCGAGGCACTGTGCGACGGATGCACACTTGGGAAGCAACATCGAGCGCCGTTCCCAAGTGCATCGTCGTACAGAGCGGAGCGCGGCCTCGAGCTGGTGCACACGGACCTCTGCGGTCCGATCACGCCGGCGACCATCGGAGGAAACCACTACTTCCTCCTTGTTGTCGATGACTACACGCGCTACATGTGGCTGGAGGTCCTGAAGGCCAAAAGCGACGCGTTCCGCCGCTTCGCCAAGATCAAGGCCGCTGCAGAAGCAGCAGGGAGCTGCAAACTCAGGGCTTTCCGCTCTGATCGCGGGGGTGAGTTCAACTCCGGGGACTTTCAGCAGTTGTGTGACGAGACCGGCATCGTCCACTACACCACCGCGCCTTACTCTCCGCAGCAAAACGGCGTCGTCGAGAGGCGGAATCAGACGGTGGTGGAGATGGCGCGGTGCTTGCTCAAAAGCATGAACGTGCCGCCGCGGTTCTGGGGCGAGGCCGTCAGGACGGCGGTCTACATCTTGAACCGTGCGCCGACGAGGGCCCTGCATGGTGTCACGCCGTACGAGTTGTGGCATGGACGTAAGCCAAACGTGCAACACCTGCGTGTCTTCGGATGCGTGGCTCACGTGAAGAAGGTTGGGCCAGGGGTGAGCAAGCTGACGGATCGCTCCTCCAAGATGCTGTTCATTGGCTATGAGGAAGGGTCCAAGTGCTATCGCGTCTACGACCCCGTCGCCAACAAGCTCCAGGTATCACGTGACATTGTGTTTGAGGAAAACAGGTCATGGACGTGGGAGGAGAACGGCACGGCCGCGACGCCGCATCCATCGTTCACCGTCACGTACACGCTGGACGATGGCACACTGGAGCTGGACACCGGCGCGGGAGCTGGACGCTCCGTCGCTCCCTCGCCTCCTCGTGCTCACAGCATGAGGCCAAGTACGTCGTCGTCCACACCGCCGTGCACGCCCCCAGCATCGACGCCTCCCTCCGACAGCGTCGCCATCGTGCCATCACCAACTCCCGCGGCCAAGGCTGGCATACGCTGGGCCACGCCGCCCGCTGACGATGATGCGTACGACGAGGACACCGGACCTCTACGGTACCGACGTCTCTCATGCGTGTACGATGACACGGAGAGCGAGCGCATCACCGAGCTTCAAGGAGAGTGCATGCTCACCGCGGAAGAACCTCGGAACATGGACGAGGCAGTCGAGGACGTGGCATGGCGTGCCGCGATGGACGAGGAGATGGCGTCCATCAACGAGAACAAGACTTGGGAGCTGACGACGCTCCCACGCGGCCACAAGGCGATTGGCTTGAAATGGGTGTTCAAGGTCAAGCGCGACGCCGCCGGCAACCTCGTCAAGCACAAAGCACGCCTGGTAGCAAAGGGGTATGCCCAGCGACAGGGGGTGGATTTTGAGGAGGTCTTCGCGCCGGTGGCGAGGATGGAAACGGTGCGACTCCTGCTCGCGCTGGCAGCTCACTCCAACTGGGAAGTGCACCATATGGACGTAAAATCTGCGTTCTTGAATGGTGACCTCAGTGAGGAGGTGTACGTGCACCAGCCGCCAGGGTACGTCATCGCCGGAGAAGAAGGTGCAGTACTGAAGCTGCACAAGGCATTGTACGGGCTTCGTCAGGCACCACGCGCCTGGTATGCAAAGCTTGATGCATCGCTCGTTTCCCTTGGGTTTATTCGCAGCCCATTGGAGCACGCGGTGTATCGGCGAGGAGACAACAGCTCGTACCTGCTGATCGGAGTGTACGTCGATGACTTGATCATTACAGGCACTGACGTAGCTGCCATCGTCGAGTTCAAGCAGCAGATGCAGAAGCTCTTCAAGATGAGCGATCTCGGCCTCCTCAGTTACTATCTGGGAATCGAGGTAGCTCAGACCGATGGCCAAATCACACTTTGTCAGAGGAGCTACGCAGAGAAGATCGTGGCAGCAGCTGGACTTGCAAACTGGAACAGCAGCCGCACACCGATGGAAAGTCGTCTGAAACTGAGGAAAGAAGACGGCGCTGCTGAAGCTGACAAGACCCTGTACAGGAGTGTGATTGGGAGCCTCAGATACCTGGTTAACACCAGGCCTGACCTTGCGTTTGCAGTGGGAATTGCGAGCAGATTCATGGAGAATCCAAGTGCAGTTCACTGGAGCATCGTCAAGCAGATCGTCAGGTATGTCCAAGGCACATTGGACCTTGGCTGTAGATACAAGAAGGGAGAAGGAATTCCAGAGCTCGTGGGTTACAGTGACAGTGATCACGCAGGCGACCAGGACGATCGCAAGAGCACGACTGGAGTAGCTTTCTTCCTCGGCGGCAACCTCATCACATGGTGCTCGCAGAAACAGCCAGTGGTGGCCCTCTCCTCATGCGAGGCAGAGTACATCGCCGCAGGTGCAGCGGCGTGTCAGGGAGCTTGGCTCAGTCGTCTGCTTGGGGATCTGATCGGGCGAGCTCCAGCAAAGTTCGAGTTGTTCATCGACAATCTGTCAGCAATTGCTCTATGCAAGAATCCAGTTCATCATGATCGCAGCAAGCACATCGACACTAAGTTCCACTACATCGAGAGAAAGGATTGTGAAAGGAGAGCTTGATGTTGATCATGTCCGCACGAGAGGAGCAGGTTGGCCGACATCCTGACCAAGGCACTGGGATTTGTGCGGTTCATCGAGCTGCGCCGTCTCCTGGGTGTCATCAAGGTGCAGGCTTAAGGGGGTGAAGTGTTGTAATAAACCTGCATTCCTCAGTCAGGGTTTTAGGATAGTTTCAGTTTCGTCAGAATAAGGCACCTGCCCGTCTGCGCACGAGGCCGTAGCGATAGGATCGTGCGTTCGGCACGCCGTAGCTAGTCGTTTTTTCCCTTCCGATAAGTTAGCTAGATCGAGCTGGAGGAAGTAGTCGTGGGATGGCGCGACAAGATCGGATCCCAGATTGTTTTCCCAACGTGGTTGGACACGTTCTTTACTTTGTATCCCTTATATTCAGTTAAGGAAGAACAGAAAAGCTGCAACGCAGTACGTAGCACAAAACTCTCCTCTTCTTCGTGTTCGATCGAGTGTTAGAGCGAGAAAAACCAGTGTGTGTGCAGGTGTTGGCAACTACAAGTAGTTATCCCCCCGAGGCTGAGGGATTTACCGGTAGCTATGTGGTCTATCTATCTCTCCATGTATGATATTTATGTGATCATGAGATTTGTAATCTAGTTGAATAAGTAGATGTTATGCTTCAATTATTGTGCTACTCAAGTGGTTTTATTACGTGATCTCCGGGGACACCTTGTCCAATGGTGTGAAGATGATAGTGTGCACACCGTGTTTGTTTCTTAAGCTTAATTTACATAAATACTTACGAATTGTGGTGACTAGTTAGTACCATCTTTGTATGCTCAATGTGATAGTGTGGGGCGTCCAAAGATTGGGAATGCGAACTTTAAGGAATGCTTATGCAGCCCCTACACAGTGAATTTGTGTTTATTATCAAACCGGAGAGTGGTTTAGAGTAGCATAGTGAAGTGATAATATGTATATATTCAATTATGGTTTCATTGTTGAGATTGTCCACTAGTGAAAGTATGATCTCTAGGCCATGTTTCCAAGCATTGAAACACCATTTAGAACCAGTTCTGCTACATGTTTGCATGCTGCCATTTTTATTTCAGATTGCAATTACCACTCATAATCATTTATATTACTTGTATTTCACTATCTCTTCGCCGAACTAGTGCACTATACACCTGACAAGTGTATTGGATGTGTTGGGGACACAAGAGACTTCTTGTATCGTAATTGTAGGGTTACTTGAGAGGGATATCTTTGACGTCTACCTCCCTGAGTTCGATAAACCTTGGGTGATCCACTTAAGGGAAACTTGTTGCAGTTCTACAAACCTTTGCACTTGGAGGCCCAACACTGTCTACAAGAATAGAAGCGTGCATAGACATCAAGCTCTTTTCTGGCGCCGTTGTCGGGAAGGTAAGGTAATAGGTGCCTACATCCTCTGGCTACTAAGTCTTTTAGTTGTTGGTGAGTGCTCGAAGTTATTTTCTTTAGATTCTGCAGTTACATCTTTTTGTTTCTTATTTTTATTTTCACTAGTTAGGCTTAATGGAAAACAACAAAAAATAGAGAGCTTTATAGTATTTATCTTTAGATTCTGCAGTTACATCTTTTTGTTTCTTATTTTTATTTTCACTAGTTAGGCTTAATGGAAAACAACAACAAAAAATTAGAGAGCTTTATAGTATTTATCTTGAGTTAGGACATAAGGTGTTTGAAGAGAAAATTAAAAAATCTATGGAACTTTACTTGCATGCTAGTAGCAATGTTATTAGTATGAATTCTTTGAACACCATTATTTCTAATGCTATGGAAAAGTCTAAGCTTGGGGAAGCTAGTTTTCATGAAAATGATCTTTTTAGTTCCCCAGCTTTTGAGGAGGAAATTTAATATGATGATAGTATGCCTCCAATATATGATGATTACAATGATGATTATGTTATTTCAGTCCACCTACTATTGAAGAGAAAATTAATTATGATTACAATATATATTTGATGATTATGGTGATGAGAATAATAATGATAGCTATTTTGTTGAATTTGCTCCCACTATAATTAATAACAATGACTATGCTTATGTGGGAGTAATAATTATTTTATGCATGTTGCTCATGATAAGAATGTTTTATGTGATAGTTATATTGTTTATTTTATTCATGATGCTACTGAGAGTTATTATGAGAGAGGAAAACATTGTTTTATGTATCTCAACAATATTAAGTTTCACCTCTATATGCTGAAAGTTTTGAAGTTACTCTTGTTTCTTCTTCTTATGCTTGTCACTTTGTTCTTTGTGAATCTATTTGTGTACAAGATTCCTATGCATAGGAAGTGCGTTAGACTTAAATGTGTTTTGAATTTTCTTCTTGATGATCTTTTTTTACTTCAATTCATATTTCTTATGTGAGCATCTTCTCAAACTACTGCATCTAGCTAAAATGCGTTAAAGAAAAGTAATCTTAAAAGATAACACATGTTTTATTTCAGTAATTTTTCTCTTGTTGAGTCTTGGAATTTATTACCTCTGTAATAACCTCTCCTTATCATTTTTATTTCATTTTTGTGCCAAGAATAGCCTCTAATAGAAAGAAAGTAAGATTTAGGAAAGTTGCTATCCTGAAACAGATTTTGTGCTGTCACCAATTTTTTCTTTGTATTCCCAGCCAAAACGTAATTTGGGCTGCCAATTTTTGTGCATATGCCCCAGGTTATTATATATCTAACTATTATTAATTGAGAACTTTTCGATCTGAGCAATAGAGGGATTTCGAAAAAATCGATCTTTACCTGCTGTTATGTTTTGACAGATTTCTGCCACTATTTGCATTTGCCTCTTAATCTCTTTCTTTTTTAGTTCTTTTGATAGAAAGAGCTTTTTGAAGAAGTTGCTACTATATTAATGTTTTAATGGATGTTTTATATATGTTAGAACTGAACCCAAGTGGATTTATTATTTTGATTGCACTAATGCTGCTAATGAGAATTGTGTGAAGTTTTGTATGAATGAAGTTTTCAAGTGTACGGAGAGAAGAATGATGTGATGAGATGAAAGATGGATAAAATCTCAAGCTTGGGGATCCCATATCACCCCAAGAAATATCCAAGAGGTACAACGTCAAATCTTGGGGATGCCCAAGGCATCCCCTTCTTCATCAACAAAGTATCAGGTCATCTTTTAAGACGCTATATTTTTATTGCTTCATATTCTATGTGTTATTCTTGGAGCGTCTTTATTTTTGTTTTTAGTTTTCTTTTCTTTTGTTTTCTGTAGCATATGGTTGGATCCTAACATTCTTGTCTGGGAGAGAGACACGCTCTGCTTTAATTGCATAGAACGCTCTTGTTTTCGCTCTTATTGTTCTACGAGTGTTCTAATTTGCTAGTACTGCGTTTAGCTCTTGGTTTTCCATTCATATTTTTTTCAGAACTTGTTAGTTTTCTTTATTTAGATATGATTAGCTCTCTGGTATTTATTGATTATTATCTATGGGAGTTGTTTCAAATAAATTGATTGGTGTTGGAGACGAGTAAAATATTTCATGCTTATAGTGATGCAAATGGAAGCTTGTCTAGACTGTGACATAGCTTTGGCATGTCATGTTAGATATTATTCTTGTCATATGGTTAGTAGTTATTGTTGTAGCATTACTTGTCTCAAATAGTTGAGAGTGCATAATGTGTCATTGAAAGAATCATGTTTTGTTTCCATCATACAAAGCATAATATTGTGGTATTCTCCTTTGATGCTTTATTGGGTTGGCTTGGCACATGTTTACATCATGTTATGACTACAAACCATTCAACTAAAGCCTCTATGATCATTTATTTTTTGACTTGTAATATCACTGTATGCTTTGATTAATAATGTTTTGTCGCTATGCATGATTATGAGCATTATTGCTCTCTTAGTTGGTCGCTCTCAGTCTTTTGCTAGCCTTTGTATGTACTGGGTATGAGCTCTACTCGTGCATCGAACCACCAAAAACCAAAGTGCCAATTGTGTCCACCATACATACCTATATGTGGTATTTCACCGCCATTCCAAAGTGAATTGCTTGTGTGCTACCTTTAAACCTTCAAACATTACTACTTGTTTTATGTTTTGTTTTAGCTCATGAGGAAGTATTGAATGGTTTATTATGTTTTCATGAATTTATTTCGTGACTAGCATGAATAATGTGTTGGTCCTTAATATTGCAAAAAGAGCAAGGCAGCCGGGTACCCATCCCAAATAAAATAAACAAATAAACAAATAGGGATTTTTATTTTCGTGCCCTCGGGTCCTTAGTTGTGCTCAGTTTTCCCCAGCCACTTAGTTTTTCCTCAGTTTTGCCCAAGCCCTTGTCTGAAACCCTCACAAGTGCTGAAACGGCCGGTTGCCCGACGGGTCGACAACTTTGACCGTTATCCACGT
Organism: Lolium rigidum; assembly: GCF_022539505.1. Taxonomy (NCBI): domain Eukaryota; kingdom Viridiplantae; phylum Streptophyta; class Magnoliopsida; order Poales; family Poaceae; genus Lolium; species Lolium rigidum. Next base: position 245,511,380 of record NC_061512.1, on the reverse strand, counting down.
AGAGCCCGCAAAGACAAGTCAGACCACCCATCTTTGTTTAACCGTAAGCATCACCGTATCCCTGACCAAAATGCGGACGAATGGGGCTTCGGTATATCGAATGACAAGTGAGGCCATGAAGCCGATACAAGAGGCAATAGACGGGTAGGATTGGATTTTTAAACGGAGCTCTACAGCGATGGCATGGAGGAGGTGGCCTGCGGGGTGCCGAGATGAGATCGACGTCCACAAAGAACTGCATGAGGCAAGACCAGACACATTAGATAGATATGAACTAGATGCGTTTAACCATTCAAAGAAGAGAAGAAATGGTCGAGGACTGATGACCCACAAGTATAGGGGGTGTATCGTAGTACTTTCGATAAATAAGAGTGTCGAACCCAACGAGGAGCAGAAGGTGTTGACAAGCAGTTTCGATGAAGGATTCACTGTAAATGCTCACAGACAAGTATCCAGGGGGTTTTGATGTAACAGATGAACAAAGTGCAAGTAAGTAAAATGCGAGAGAAATAATTGCAGCGAGTGGCCCAATCCTTTTTAGCACAAAGGACAAGCCGGTTTGTTTACTTATAATGACCAAACGTTCTTGAGGACACACGGGATTTTAGTCTAGTGCTTTC
>NC_061512.1:245471868-245510660 GCF_022539505.1 Lolium rigidum | reverse complement strand
TGCGGTGGAGACGGAGGTGATGATGATGAAGATGATGGTGATGGTGATGGAGATGATGTCCAGCTCGATGGCGGTGACGATGGCGTCGATTTCCCCCTCCGGGAGGAATTTCCCCGGCGGATTCCTGCCCGCCGGAGAGCTCTTTCTCTCTGGTGTTCTCCGCCCCGCGAGGCGGCTGTGACTCTTCGCGACCTACCCTGCGGAGCTTAGGTTTTCGGGACGAAGGGTTTCGCGAAGAAAAGGAGGCGAAAGGGGCTGTGGGGCCCCCACACCACAAGGTGGCGCGGCCGGGCCATGGGCCGCGCCGCCCTATGGTCTGGGCCCACCTTGGGTCCAGCTGGCTCCCCCTTCTGGCTTCCTTCGTCATCTGGAAAAATAGGATTTTTGGTGTAATTTCCTTCCACAGCTGATCTTCCGAAATATTGCATCCTGACGATGCTTTTTCCAGCAGAATCCTGGCTCCGGTGCGCGATCTCCAAATAATCATGAAACATGCAAAATAGATGAAATAACATAAGTATTGTGTCCCAATATGAAATATATCAATGAATACAGCAAATTATGATATAAAATAGTGATGCAAATTGGACGTATCAAGGACATCGACGACTACCTCAACACTTTGACTGATGGTGTCGGACACGAACGCGAGCAATGTAGAGAAAACTAGTGTCTCTCCTTTCTGGCGTGTATAGGTGGGTGCTAGGGGAGTGTGGTGGCGAAGGGAAAGACCTCGCGGTGGTCTGTGGCGTCCAGCATAGCGGGGCCCCGTGGCCATGCCCACAACGGCGTGCATGTTCGGCATTGGCATTGATGGCGTGTATTTCACACGTTCGTTGGGCAACCCCAAGAGGAAGGTATGATGCGCACAGCAGCAAGTTTTCCCTCAGAAAGAAACCAAGGTTTATCGAACCAGGAGGAGCCAAGAAGCACGTTGAAGGTTGATGGCGGCGGGATGTAGTGCGGCGCAACACCGGAGATTCGGCGCCAACGTGGAACCTGCACAACACAACCAAAGTACTTTGCCCCAACGAAACGGTGAGGTTGTCAATCTCACCGGCTTGCTGTAACAAAGGATTAACCGTATTGTGTGGAAGATGATTGTTTGCAGAGAAAACGGTAAAAACAAGTATTGCGAGCAGATTTGTATTTCGGTATTAAAAGAATGGACCGGGGTCCACAGTTCACTAGAGGTGTCTCTCCCATAAGATAAAAGCATGTTGGGTGAACAAATTACGGTCGGGCAATTGACAAATAGAGAGGGCATAACAATGCACATACATGACATGATAAGTATAGTGAGATTTAATTGGGCATTACGACAAAGTACATAGACCGCCATCCAACCGCATCTATGCCTAAAAAGTCCACCTTCGAGGTTATCATCCGAACCCCCTCCAGTATTAAGTTGCTAACAACGGACAATTGCATTAAGTATGGTGCGTAATGTAATCAACAACTACATCCTCGGACATAGCGCCAATGTTTTATCCCTAGTGGCAACAGCACAACACAACCTTAGAACTTTACATCACTTCGTCCCAGGTGTCAATGCGAGCATGAACCCACTATCGAGCATAAATACTCCCTCTTGGAGTTAAAAGTAAAAACTTGGCCAGAGCCTCTACTAGAAACGGAGAGCATGCAAGATCATAAACAACACATGTATAATAACTTGATAATTAACATGACATAGTATTCTCTATCCATCGGATTGTTTGACGATATTTTGTGCTAATAATATATCTAATGTACACGTGAGGGGATTCCATGTTCAGGTGCAAAGTCTTGGCCCATATGGGCTATACGCTGAGACATTGATCCATCCAGACGTGCTAGCAAAGACATGATCAATCAACTTGCAGCTCACGACAGGATCACAGCCGAGCGATCTGGGCGACAGCACACGGACGGGTGTGGTTTCCTCCTCAAACCCTACCGACCTATGCCTGCTGCTGCCTATATAAAGATACACCCAACCTCAAACAAAAAACCGAGGAAACCCCAGAGGAGGGACCCCATATCCGGGATGGCTGCCTCGCTCGCCCATGGCGGCAGCGCACGCGTGCAGGAGAAGGAGCCAGCGGCGGCGCGCCGCTCCCGCCTGTAGGCCGAGCATGGGGCTCTACAGGCTAAGGCCGGGAGCAGGCCGAGGCTGGCGCCGGGAAGGCATCGCCAAGCAGCAAGGCGCTCGAGGCGGCAATTGCTCGCCATGTAATCGGACGCGTCGGCAGCTGGGGCGACGTACGCCACCACGATGACCTGGTTGGAGGCCACCACCACGACCTGGTTGCAGCTTCGCGTCTGGCTCGTTGTCGCGACTGATGACGCCATGACGGCGACAAAGCAAGTGCATCCAGAGTCTACTAGGAGGCGGCATTGTGCATGGCCACGCATGCACATCCAAAAGCTTGCACTATCCTCTTCTTCACTCCTCACCCTTTTGCTCTTTTATGTTTCATGTATCAGATCTTGCAAGGAGAAGCGGGACGCACTCGAGCTGGAGTCACGTTCCGGCTGTGCGACAAGTGACCGGCACGTACTGCAGCTCAGGCGGAGCAGTGTGGCAGCCGTCGTCACACACGTCCTGCGCTCCCCGGACAGATGCGCCATCGACGGGTCGGAGATCGCCGATCTACGACTGCCCTCCCTCGAACACTAACTCGGCCACGCTGCCGGGGTGGCGCGGAGCCTGGCACTCGCCCGTTCGCCGCCGCCATAGGTGGTGATGTTGATCCCGGCACACTCGCTGCTGGGAACGATGGGCTCCCCCAATGCAGGCGCCGTTGTCGAGAGGCGTCTTGCCGGATAGCGGCCACGGCTGTCCAATGGTACGGTCGCGACTACCGTCCTCCTCGTCCAAGATTTCCACCGTGCATGGTGCCATGTAGTGGTTGCCGTGTCACCATATGATCCCGCGGTGCTCCCGCGAACTATCCGTGCCGTTGACAGAGTGTTGTCGATGGGTCGGCGATCGCCGATCTACGACCGCCCTCATCTACCTCTCACACTACGTTGGTCATGCCGCCGGGTGGTGCCGAGCCCGCCACACGCTTGTGTGCCGCCGCTAGAGGCCCGGCACGCTCGTCGATAGGGACGATATGTGTCGTCAATGGAGGCGCCGTTGGCAGGTCGTGGCTCACCGATCGCAGTTGCGATCGTCCATGGCATGGTCGCAGCGGCTGTCGTCCTTTCCACCTCGACGATTCAACTTCCCCATGGCACAGCTCATGGCTGAGCCGAAGGACGGCGCGCCGTCTATGTCTCATGGAGACGGCGAATCGCCGCCGCGTCTTCTCGAGAACAGCGGAACCTAGCCAGTCCATCGTTAAGTTTTTCGGCTGGGGGCACACTCTGTGGAGTCCCCGGGACACCGTCAAACACACGTACATGGTGTTGTCATGAGCCTGTATACGCACAGCTCGATAGTGACATGCGGTCATCATCGTCGCTGTCCAGAGAGTCGCTGCACCTTGGGAGCCAGTCGGTTGTCCACTGGCGAATCTGCATCGCGCGCCGCGCATACCCAGGAGTACGTCGGCCATATGCACCGGATGGTGCTATGCTCAGACGTGTGCATGCTATGAGCATGTACCCGTTGCAGAAATAGAGCTAAGGCTCTTTTCATGTGATTATGGATATACATGCATACGTGTTGTCAGAAGTTCATGCACAATGAACTTGTCTGAGGTCTTCGCTTCTTCAGGTCGTAAGCTAATGCTGGAGTTGTGGTGCGTGTCAGATTCCCTTCGTCGGGACGCTGCATGCCCACCATGTTTGACCCGTGCCATTTTAAGGTTGCCACTTTCGACGGCAGTGCACTTGGTGACCACCGGGCACACATGCTTCAAAGCGATGTGTGTCCCCGTCTACTTCGGCGATGGGCCCTCTCGCTCTTATCTCTATTTTTCTTCGTCTACATCGACACCTACACGAAGTCTCCTCGTGGCGGGACACCGTCTACATTGACACCTACACGGGGTCCCCTCGCTGAGGGACACCATCTACATCGACACCTACACGGAGTCTCCTCGCGGCGGGACACCGTCTACATCGACACCTACACGGGGTCCCCTCGCTGAGGGACACCATCTACATCGACACCTACACGGATTCCCCTCGCGGGGGGGTACCGTCTACATCAACAACTACACGGAGTCCCCTCGCGACGGGGCGCCGTCCACGCCGACTTACACGGATCGAGTCCCCTGAGGCAGGGCGTCGTCCACACCGATGCTTACGCGTGGCATCAGACCGCCGCGAGCCGGCGGGCACCTGCAACGTATGCACTGGTCAAGCTCTCCAGGGTCATCATCGAGTCTACTCCAACATCTACATCAACATCATCATCGACGTCAACATCATCCATGCGCCGACGAGGCGTAGTAATACTCCACCGAATTGTCTTCTTCCGATGAAGCAAACTACCACTTGCTTTGCCGACGAGGCAAAGTCAAGTCATCGAGTCCGACACCAACAAGGCGGACACCACCAGGCCTGGCACCGACGAGGCGAAGGCCACCCACATCTTCATCATCGGACATCGACAAGCCGAAGGCATACGGCTATGCATCGCAGGAGCGACGGATGTACTGCTCCACCATTCTGCCCTTCTCCCACTTCACCACCACCATCTTCTTGGAGAAGACGAGACTCGAAGACGACGACCATTGCAGCAGCTTAATCGGAGGTGGTCTGTGGGCTTGACCCGCGGACGTAATTAAGCGGGAGCTTTCCGAGGCCTCGTGAACCAGAACTCCACAATCGCCATGTCATGTTGGCCACGCCAGCAGGCCACGGAGCGCATCCATAGGGATATTGTAATTTTGTTTCTCGTGACGAGATTAATAAAATGCATATTTCCCTTTCTTTTTTATTTGTGTATTTAGGTACACTGGCACGCCCGCGTTATTTTCGTTACATTTCGTGTCAAACACGGATCCCGACAAACACAACATATAGAATTACAGATAGATGATCTTGATCATGTTAGGCAGCTCACAAGATCCAACAATGAAGCACAATGAGGAGAAGACAACCATCTAGCTACTGCTATGGACCCATAGTCCGGGGGTGAACTACTCACTCATCACTCCGGAGGCGACCATGGCGGTGTAGAATCCTCCGGGAGATGATTCCCCTCTCCGGCGGGGTGCGGAGGCGATCTCCTGGATCCCCCGAGATGGGATCGGCGGCGGCGGCGTCTCGGTAAGGTTTTCCGTATCGTGGCTCTCGGTGCGGGGGTTTCGTCACGGAGGCTTTAAGTAGGCGGAAGGGCAAGTCAAGAGGCGGCACGGGGGGCCCACACCATAGGCCGGCGCGGCCGGGGGTGGGGCCGCGCCGCCCTAGGGTTTGGCCACCCCGTGGCCCCTCTTCGTCTCGTCTTCGGACTTCGGAAGCTTCGTGGAAAAATAGGCCCCTGGGCTTTGATTTCGTCCAATTCCGAGAATATTTCGTTACTAGGATTTCTGAAACCAAAAACAGCGAGAAAACGGAACTGGCACTTCGGCATCTTGTTAATAGGTTAGTTCCGAGAAAATGCACGAATATGACATAAAGTGTGCATAAAACATGTAGGTATCATCAATAATATGGCATAGAACATAAGAAATTATCGATACGTCGGAGACGTATCAAGCATCCCCAAGCTTAGTTACTGCTCGTCCCGGCAGGTAAAACGATAACAAAGATAATTTCGAAGTGATATGCCATCATAACCTTGATCATACTATTTGTAAACATATGTAGTGGATGCAGCGATCAAAACAATGGTGATGACATGAGTAAACAAGTAAATCATAAAGCAAAGACTTTTCATGAATAGTACTTCAAGACAAGCATCAATAAGTCTTGCATAAGAGTTAACTCATAAAGCAATAAATCAAAGTAAAGGTATTGAAGCAACACAAAGGAAGATTAAGTTTCAGCGGTTGCTTTCAACTTGTAACATGTATATCTCATGGATAATAGTCAACATAGAGTAATATAACAAGTACAATATGCAAGTATGTAGGAATCAATGCACGGTTCACACAAGTGTTTGCTTCTTGAGGTGGAGAGAGATAGGTGAACTGACTCAACATAAAAGTAAAGAGAAAGGTCCTTCAAAGAGGAAAGCATCGATTGCTATATTTGTGCTAGAGCTTTTATTTTGAAAACATGAAACAATTTTGTCAACGGTAGTAATAAAGCATATGAGTTATGAAAGTTATATCTTACAAGTTGCAAGTCTCATGCATAGTATACTAATAGTGCCCGCACCTTGTCCTAATTAACTTAGACTACCGGATCTTTGCAATGCACATGTTTTGACCAAGTGTCACAATGGGGTACCTCCATGCCGCTCTGTACAAAGGTCTAAGGAGAAAGCTCGCATTTTGGATTTCTCGCTTTTGATTATTCTCAACTTAGACATCCATACCGGGACAACATGGACAACAGATAATGGACTCCTCTTTAATGCATAAGAATGTGGCAACAATTATTATTCTCATATGAGATTGAGGATATATGTCCAAACTGAAACTTCCACCATGAATCATGGCTTTAGTTAGCGGCCCAAAGTTCTTCTCTAACAATATGCATGCTCCAACCATGAAGGTGGTAGATCTCTCTTGCTTCGGACAAGACGGACATGCATAGCAACTCACATGATATCCAACAAAGAATAGTTGATGGCGTCCCCGAAACATGGTTATCGCTCAACAAGCAACTTAATAAGAGATAAAGTGCATAAGTACATATTCAATACTACAATAGTTTTTAAGCTATTTGTCCCATGAGCTATATATTGCAAAGGTGAATGATGGAATTTTAAAGGTAGCACTCAAGCAATTTACTTTGGAATGGCGGGTAAATACCATGTAGTAGGTAGGTATGGTGGACACAAATGGCATAGTGGTTGGCTCAAGTATTTTGGATGCATGAGAAGTATTCCCTCTCGATACAAGGTTTAGGCTAGCAAGGTTATTTGAAACAAACACAAGGATGAACGGTACAGCAAAACTCACATAAAAGACATATGGTAAACATTATAAGACTCCATACCGTCTTCCTTGTTGTTCAAAACTCAATACTAGATGTTATCTAGACTCTAGAGAAACCAAATATGCAAACCAAATTAGCAAGCTCTAAATATTTCTTCATTAATGGGTGCAAAGTATATGATGCAAGAGCTTAAACATGAGCACAACAATTGCCAAGTATCAATTTATCCAAGACATTTTAGAGTTACTACATGTAGCATTTTCCAATTCCAACCATATAACAATTTAACGAAGGAGAAACTTCGCCATGAATACTATGAGTAGAGCCTAAGGACATATTTGTCCATATGCAACAGCGGAGCGTGTCTCTCTCCCATAAAGTGAATGCTAGGATCCATTTTATTCAAACAAAACAAAAAAAACAAAAACAAAACGACGCTCCAAGCAAAGTACATAAGATGTGGCCGAATAAAAATATAGTTTCAGGGGAGGAACTTGATAATGTTGTCGATGAAGAAGGGGATGCCTTGGGCATCCCCAAGCTTAGACGCTTGAGTCTTCTTAATATATGCAGGGGTGAACCACCGGGGCATCCCCAAGCTTAGAGCTTTCACTCTCCTTAATCATATTGCATCATACTCCTCTCTTGATCCTTGAAAACTTCCTCCACACCAAACTCGAAACAACTCATTAGAGGGTTAGTGCATTATAAAAATTCACATGTTCAGAGGTGACACAATCATTCTTAACACTTCTGGACATTGCATAAAGCTACTGGACATTAATGGATCAAAGAAATTCATCCAACATAGCAAAAGAGGCAATGCGAAATAAAAGACAGAATCTGTCAAAACAGAACAGTCCGTAAAGATGGATTTTATTAGGCCACCAGACTTGCTCAAACGAAAATGCTCAAATTGAATGAAAGTTGCGTACATATCTGAGGATCATGCTCGTAAATTGGCGTAATTTTCTGAGCTACCTACGGGGAGATAGACCCAGATTCGTGACAGCAAAGAATTCTGGAACTGCGCAGTAATCCAAATCTAGTACTTACTTTTCTATCAAAGACTTTACTTGGCACAACAAAACATAAAACTAAGATAAGGAGAGGTTGCTACAGTAGTAAACAACTTCCAAGACACAAATATAAAACAAAAATACTGGAGTAAAAACATGGGTTGTCTCCCATAAGCGCTTTTCTTTAACGCCTTTCGGCTAGGCGCAGAAAGTGTAACTCAAGTAACATCAAGAGATGAAGCATCAACATCATAATTTGTTCTAATAATAGAATCATAAGGTAACTTCATTCTCTTTCTAGGGAAGTGTTCCATACCTTTCTTGAGAGGAAATTGATATTTAATATTACCTTCCTTCATATCAATAGTAGCACCAACGGTTCGAAGAAAAGGTCTTCCCAATATAATGGGGCAAGATGCATTGCATTCAATATCCAAGACAACAAAATCAACGGGGACAAGGTTATTGTTAACCATAATATGAACATTATCAACTTTCCCCAAAGGTTTCTTTTTAGCATTATCGGCGAGATTAACATCCAAATAACAATTCTTCAATGGTGGCAAGTCAAGCATATCATAGACTTTTTTAGGCATAACGAAATACTTGCACCAAGATCACATAAGGCATTACAATCAAAATCTTTGACTCTCATTTTAATGATGGGCTCCCAACCATCCTCTAGCTTTCTAGGAATAGAAGTTTCAAGTTTTAGTTTCTCTTCTCTAGCTTTTATGAGAGCATTTGTAATATGTTTTGTGAAAGCCAAATTTATAGCGCTAGCATTGGGACTCTTAGCAAGTTTTTGCAAGAACTTTATAACTTCAGAGATATGGCAATCATCAAAATCTAAATCATTACAATCTAAAGCAATGAGATTATCATCCCCAAGGTTGGAAAAAATTTCAGCAGTTTTATCATAAGCAGTTTCAGCAGTTTTAGCAGTTTCAGGTAATTTTGCGCGCTTTACACTAGGAGTAGAAGCATTGCCAACACTAATTATTTTACCATTGATAGTAGGAGGTGCAGAAACATATGAATCATTAGCATTGCTAGTGGTGGTAATCGTCCAAACTTTAGCTACATTTTCCTTTTTAGCTAGTTTTTCATTTTCTTCTCTATCCCACCTAGCACGCGAGTTCAGCCATTAATCTTATATTCTCATTAATTCTAAATTGGATGGCATTTGCTGTAGTAACAATTTTATTTTCAATATCCCTATTAGGCATAACTTTCGATTTCAAAAGATCAACATCAGAGGCAAGACTATCAACTCTAGAAACAAGAATATCAATTTTATTGAGCTTTTCCTCAACGAGATTTGTTAAAGGCAGTTTGTGTACTAATAAATTCTTTAAGCATGGCCTCAAGTCCAGGGGGTGTATTCCTATTATTGTTGTAAGAATTCCCATAAGAATTAGCATAACCGTTACCATTATTATAAGGATATGGCCTATAGTTATTACTAGAATTGTTCCGATAAGCATTGTTGTTGAAATTATTATTTTTAATGAAGTTTAAATCAACATGTTCTTCTTGTGCAACCAATGAAGCTAATGGAACATTATTAGGATCAACATTAGTCCTATCATTCGCAAGCATAGACATAATAGCATCAACCTTATCATTCAAGGAAGAGGATTCTTCAACGAGAATTTACCTTCTTACCTTGTGGAGCTCTTTCCGTGTGCCATTCAGAGTAATTAACCATCATATTATCAAGAAGCTTTGTTGCTTCACCAAGAGTGATGGACATAAAGGTACCTCCAGCAGCTGAATCCAATAAATTCCGCGAAGAAAAATTTAGTCCTGCATAGAAGGTTTGGATGATCATCCAAGTAGTCAGTCCATGGGTTGGACAATTTTTAACCAGAGATTTCATTCTTTCCCAAGCTTGAGCAACATGTTCATTATCTAATTGTTTAAAATTCATTATGCTACTCCTCAAAGATATAATTTTAGCAGGGGGATAATATCTACCAATAAAAGCATCCTTGCATTTAGTCCATGAATCAATACTATTCTTAGGCGAGAGATAGCAACCAATCTTTAGCTCTTCCTCTTAATGAGAAAGGGAACAATTTTAATTTTATAATGTCACCATCTACATCTTTATACTTTTGCATTTCACATAGTTCAACAAAATTATTGAGATGGGCAGCAGCATCATCGGAACTAACACCGAGAAAATTGCTCTCGCATAACAAGATTAAGTAAAGCAGGTTTAATTTCAAAGAATTCCGCTGTAGTAGCGAGGTGGAGCAATAAGTGTGCATAAGAAATCATTATTATTTGTGCTAGTGAAGTCACACAACTTAGTATTTTCAGGGTTGGCCATTTTAGCAATAGTAAATAAAGCGAACTAGATAAAGTAAATGCAAGTAAACTAATTTTTTTGTGTTTTTGATATAGCAAACAAGACAGTAAATAAAGTAAAACTAGCAACTAATTTTTTTGTGTTTTGATATAATGCAGCAAACAAAGTAGTAAATAAAATAAAGCAAGACAAAAACAAAGTAAAGTGATTGAGAAGTGGAGACTCCCCTTGCAGCGTGTCTTGATCTCCCGGCAACGGCGCCGGAAAATATGCTTGATGGCGTGTATTTCACACGTTCGTTGGGCAACCCCAAGAGGAAGGTATGATGCGCACAGCGAGCAAGTTTTCCCTCGGAAAGAAACCAAGGTTTATCGAACCAGGAGGAGCCAAGAAGCACGTTGAAGGTTGATGGCGGCGGGATGTAGTGCGGCGCAACACCGGAGATTCCGGCGCCAACGTGGAACCTGCACAACACAACCAAAGTACTTTGCCCCAACGAAACGAGTGAGGTTGTCAATCTCACCGGCTTGCTGTAACAAAGGATTAACCGTATTGTGTGGAAGATGATTGTTTGCAGAGAAAACAGTAAAAACAAGTATTGCGAGCAGATTTGTATTTCGGTATTAAAAGAATGGACCGGGGTCCACAGTTCACTAGAGGTGTCTCTCCCATAAGATAAAAGCACGTTGGGTGAACAAATTACAGTCGGGCAATTGACAAATAGAGAGGGCATAACAATGCACATAGATGACATGATAAGTATAGTGAGATTTAATTGGGCATTACGACAAAGTACATAGACCGCCATCCAACTGCATCTATGCCTAAAAAGTCCACCTTCGAGGTTATCATCCGAACCCCCTCCGGTATTAAGTTGCTAACAACGAGACAATTGCATTAAGTATGGTGCGTAATGTAATCAACAACTACATCCTCGGACATAGCGCCAATGTTTTATCCCTAGTGGCAACGACACAACACAACCTTAGAACTTTCGTCACTCGTCCCGGTGTCAATGCGGGCATGAACCCACTATCAAGCATAAATACTCCCTCTTGGAGTTAAAAGTAAAAACTTGGCCGAGCCTCTACTAGAAACGGAGAGCATGCAAGATCATAAACAACACATGTATAATAACTTGATAATTAACATGACATAGTATTCTCTATCCATCGGATCCCGACAAACACAACATATAGAATTACGGATAGATGATCTTGATCATGTTAGGCAGCTCACAAGATCCAACAATGAAGCACAATGAGGAGAAGACAACCATCTAGCTACTGCTATGGACCCATAGTCCGGGGGTGAACTACTCACTCATCACTCCGGAGGCGACCATGGCGGTGTAGAATCCTCCGGGAGATGATTCCCCTCTCCGGCGAGGGTGCCGGAGGCGATCTCTGGATCCCCGAGATGGGATCGGCGGCGGCGGCGTCTCGGTAGGGTTTTCCGTATCGTGGCTCTCTGTGCCGGGGGTTTCGTCACGGAGGCTTTAAGTAGGCGGAAGGGCAAGTCAAGAGGCGGCACGGGGGCCCACACCATAGGCCGGCGCGGCCGGGGTGGGGCCGCGCCGCCCTAGGGTTTGGCCACCCCGTGGCCCCTCTTCGTCTCGTCTTCGGACTTCGGAAGCTTCGTGGAAAAATAGGCCCCTGGGCTTTGATTTCGTCCAATTCCGAGAATATTTCGTTACTAGGATTTCGAAACCAAAAACAGCGAGAAAACGAGAGCCGACACTTCGGCATCTTGTTAATAGGTTAGTTCCAGAAAATGCACGAATATGACATAAAGTGTGCATAAAACATGTAGGTATCATCAATAATATGGCATAGAACATAAGAAATTATCGATACGTCGGAGACGTATCAGGCATCAGCATGTACGTCCGGCATTGGCCTCGGCGGTATCTCTGGTGTGTCAGTGATCGAATGAGGGGACGGGATTGAGGGTGCATCCCGACGGTGACCTAGCAGTGGCGACGAGCATAGCCGTTCTGACCATGACGATATTGGCATCGGCATCGTTTGGAGGCTGTGGTGCTCGAATCAAGGTGGGATTTGTTTCTTGTATGCCAAAATAAATTTGAAACAAGTTTCCTGTTGAAGGTTAGGTAAAATACGAAAGTTGTAACTAAAATTTTTACTGGCACCATGGTGAGGTTCTTTTTGATAGAGCTATACGGTTCGACAAAAGTTTTTGACACTTTTTAGATATTCCTTGTTGTTACGCGTATGGCATCATGTATGGCAAATTTGGGGACATTTGTAGATGTTCGAAAAAATCACTTTGCTTAAGCGCATGCCGTTTCGTCTCACTGAAACCAGCTTTTGTAACAAGTTGATTTTTTCTACCTTCTCTCAATGACCTCAAATTTCATACAGATGATCTTCTATATAGAGATAGATAGATTGTTCCGTTTTTATATTTTTTGAACTTTTTATTTCCCTTTATAATACCCAGTTGGTTTTCAGGTCAAAACCTCAAAAAACAGCATCATGTATGGCATCATTTTCACCCTAAATTTCACGGCCGCTCTCCGTGCAAGAAGGGTGGAGAAGTGGATCCACGCCGTCAACAGGGACTATCTCGACAACGCACCAATCAAGTGCGTCAGCTTGGACTGTGAGTTCACCAACCCTCGCGAGGGTGATCAGAGCGCCGCCGTCTTTCAACTCTCGGTGGCGTCCGAGAATTTGGTATTCCAGATTTGTTGGGCTGATGAAGTGCCACAAGTTCTTAAGAATTTCTTGCAGGACAGTACCATCAGATTCTACGGCGCGACTATCAACAAAGATGTGGAAATACTGAGTTCCTACAGTATTCATATTACTTCTGCGTTCGACCTCGAGAAGATACTCCCAAATCCCACTAAAATCCCATTCCGAGCCTATATAATCTGGCGAATTCTATCATTGAGACAAATCTTGAGAAGAAGAAGAAGAAGAGGAAGAAGTACAAGAAGGACACCGCGGAAGAAAAAGAAGATGAACTGATATTTGGGTGAGCCAATGTTCCATTGAGCTATGAGCAAGTGCGCTATACCGCTATGGACGCTCGTCTGGGCTTCGAGATGGCTAGGAGTTATTGGGAGCTAGTTGGCTATAATAGCGATGTGATCGTCTCAACATTTAAAGAACTATGTGTATTAACTATGTGTCTTTCTATAAATCGTCTTCAATATATATCGAACTATGTGTATGAACTGTGTGTCTCTCTATAAATCGTCTTCTATATTTGTATGAAATCATAGCGACATATTTCCTTGTGTATTTTACATCTCTGTATTCACTCAGTTTTAGGCACGTTTCTTGTGTACCTAAGTTATATTAGTCCATGTCACTCCAAGGAGGAGGCCCTCCTCCTCCGTGATCGGTCTAGTATCTGCTAGCGTCGAGGACCGACGGCTGCACCATGCGCTCCACCATCACGCTCCAACCGAAGAAGATGTCGTTCCGCGTTCTCCTCCACCGCGACCAAGTTGGGAGTTTTACACCGCGCTGTCCCGGAAACCGTTTTACGTACGAAATTCGACCCAGCATGTTGACAAAGTATAATATTATTTGTCCAATTGCGGTTTACAGATTTAAAGATATTATTTATCCAATTGTGGTTTACAGATTTAAAGATATTAATTATTTGGCCATATTATATGAATAATGTATATATTATTTGATAATAATAATAATGAATAAAATATAACTATATCATATTCAAATTCCTCACATTTTTCTAATAATAAAGCATATATTATTTGTCCAATTGCAGTTTACAAATTTAAGGATATTAATTATTTGCCGCCTGTAAGTGAAGACAGGGTGTCGCGCGGGAGATCTCCCGCCACGACGCCAGGCGGGAAACTCTCCCACCACGACGCCGCGCGGGAGGTTTCCTGCCTCGCCGTCGGTCTATATTATCCCTCCTTCCCCGCCTCTCACTTCAGTAGTGAAAAAAAATCTAAGCCACCAATGTTCGATGCGTGGGAGGAGGCGGCGCTAGAGGCGGCCGTAGAAGTTATGGAGGAGGACCCGCAACTCGCAGAGTATGAGGCGTGGGAGGAGGCGGCGCTAGAGGTGGCCGTAGAAGTTATGGAGGAGGACCCGCAACTCGCAGAGTACGAGGCGTGGGAGGAGGCGGCGCTAGTGCAAATGCTGGAGGCGGGGCAGCGTCACCGGGAGGCGGAGCGGCAGCGCCGCTGGGAGGTGCGCCGACAGCAGGGTTGGGAGCATGTTGCGCTCCGGCGGGAGATGCGGGAGCAGCAGTAGCGTGACGATGAAGTCTACGAGCGGCGGCGCTTGGCGGAGATGCAACTGCGTCTATGGAGGCGGGAGGTGGAGCACCGTCGGCGGCGGGAGGAGCTGGAGCAGTAGTTGCGTCAGGAGGTGGCGATCGCGGATAGAGCGGCCTACTTGACGTTCGTGGTGGAGAGAGCAGCGGGGGATCGACGATGGCAGAACAAAGAGAGAGCATCAGAGAGAGCAGCGGTCGATCGTCCACCTCCATAAAGCTGGGTGGCCAGTAGGTATTAGGCTAGAGATAAAGCAAGTTTTACATGTCATCCGGAATTGAAGAGTGAATAATATTTTACTCGGATTTACCCTAAAACATTATTCATTCCTTGATCCTGAATGACATAAAAAATAAAACTACAAATATCTTTAAAAAATCGTTCGAAGGTACCGGTGTGAGAACATCACCCCAAATAGAGGATGCAATACCGGCGTCTCCTATCCGGCAATACCGGCGCCCTGCCAACGCCTATTTAGGACAGGACACCGGTGGAGATGCTCTCAGTAGATCAATAGAAACTGGGAAAACAAATTTTGTCCACGCGTCAGTACGTGGCTGCCTCTACCTCTACCTCGTACATTGGCTGCCTGCCACGGGTTGGTCGCCGAGAGGAGCCTCAGGGGAGCAGAGCCGGTGGCCTGTCGCCCTCCTCCGCCGGCCCGGCCCGCCGGTAGGTACCTCCGTCGGGTGGGGCGAACGTGGCGGGATCGACGGCCCTCAGCACCCTATCCGTGGGCCGATAAGCCATACAAAGCCCTGGCACCCGCACGGGTCGCTCTCCTCCCCCCGTCTCCCGTGCGCCCTCCCCCCAGCTGGTTGGTGGCTGCTGCGCGCATCATCACATTCACACCACACCACACCAGGAACTCGGAGACTCGCGCTCGCCCACCAACCACACGACCGCGCCACGCACGGATTTCATCAGAGAATGGCGGCGCCGTCGTCCCTCGCCTCCTCCCAGCTCTCCCGCCTCGCCGACCTCCGCCGCGCCGCCGCTGCCCCGGCTCCGGCCCCGCAGCACCACCAGCTCCGCCTCGGATGCTCCCGCCGCCGCGCGCAGCGCCTCGTCGCCATGGCTGGATCCGGCAAGGTACCGTCCTCTCCACTCTGCAAAATCTTACCCGCCAAGGGCTGTTTCGCTGACGTTTGACTCCTCCTCTCCTCTGCCTCGCAGTTCTTCGTCGGAGGCAACTGGAAGTGCGTAAGTGCCCGCTCCCCCCTCCCCCATTCCGCGACTTTTCCACGCACGGGTTTAACACGCCAGCACCGCGCCGCCGAGGATCCAGGAGTAGAGCGGTGGCGGCCGAGATTGCCCCCCTGCGCCCGCGTGACGTCTCAGTCCTCGCGCTCGCGGCATTGTGCCTGCCGCCTTGGGGATTCCCGTTTGTCCTCATTCGTTCATGCACACATCGGGTCTACAACGTGTCCCGGTCACTTGCTAGAACTAGACTCGCGCCTCTGCAGCCGCCTACTTCTGCCAGGCTCGTCATGCTATTTTCGTGCGTACACAACAAAAAGGGAATCTCCTCTCTGCTCCTGGTCGAAGTCCCATAGAATTCCATCATGGAGATCTGAGGGAGGCGTCTGATGCATTTACCAGACAACAACAAAAAAAAGCAAAGCAATGTGGCCAGGCTTTACAACCACCGTGTCCTGTTTAATCCTAGGAGGAGCCAAGCCATAGGTTAAGGCATTATTAAGCCAGCGAGCTTAGTACGGGACAGCCATCGGTACAAGGGCTTGCAGCAGCCGCTAGGGCATTCATCGTTCACATGTGAAATGGATCCAGGTCGCGGTTCAGATGCCGGTTACAGTGTTGTGAGTGAAGTGCAGTAAACGGGAATGGATGCTGTCGACTGTTGATGAGTTGTGCAAGTGGTATTTACCAGGCCAAAGTGTAGCTGTGATATTCTCATGGTTCCGTTTTTGTGCCATTGCCATCCGTGGCACTAGCTGATTTGCACCCTTTTCTGTTAGGCCAGTCTCCCTATGTTTATGTGTACAGTTGCTTCACACTTGTATGGAGCTTCTGCTGTGCTGACTAAATGAAATTATGTGTTTAATGTGTTTGGTCAGGTATCTTGATTTTTTCAGATTGATAATAATTGTTTTTCCTGTCCCTCACTCTAGAATGGAACAAAGGAATCCATTAGCAAGCTTGTATCTGATTTGAATGCCGCCACAATTGAAAACGATGTAGGTAAGCTCATTTCTTTCTTCTATGCTTCCTTTTGGTCATGGCCTGCATGATAGGCATGCTTGTTTATTTGGCGTACATCATGTTTGTGGTGCCTGTTTCCCTATAGTGCGGGCAGTTTCCTGAAGAAAACATCATGTATTATTAGATGCGAATTTTACACCGTGGGTCGCAAAATTATCACCAAACTAATGAAGTAACTACTTCTGTTAGAATTCCAAACTGCTATAAAAACATATCTGATTACTTGGAGTGATTATATGTTCCACCTTCTACAGATGATTATGTAGGCAATATGAAGCTAAGTTAGCTACTTTTTTTTTATTAAATCAGCAAGATATTAATATATTCTACTGTGCCTATACTGCAGATGTTGTGGTAGCACCGCCATTCATTTATATCGATCAGGTCAAGAGTTCACTGACTGATCGCATTGAGGTGTCTGCTCAGAATACATGGATTGGGAAAGGAGGTGCTTTCACTGGAGAGATCAGGTTGGATACTGCAAAGCGAACCTTGTCGACCTTGCCTTTTCTTGGTACATGAGAGGCCGCAAAATCTTTCTGTGACACTGATGACCAAAATATATCTTTATTTGTTTTATTGGAATGTAGTAAGTAATGAGGGTTGCAAAATGCTGTGTCTATTTTTGTTCCTTCCGGGCTTTCTTTCTGAGTTTTGTTTCCTCATTGGAAAACTCCAGCGCAGAGCAATTGGTGGACATTGGCTGCCAATGGGTTATTCTTGGTCACTCGGAGCGTAGACACGTTATCGGTGAAGATGATCAGGTAACTGCAAATGCTGCTGAATTTGCACCTTTTTTTGCTGTTGGCGCCTTGACTATCTGAACTTGCCTTTTGAGATGAATGGTTTCTATTGTCATACAGTAATTTAGTTTAGGATTTTGTGACTGTGATCGAAAAGTTCATCTGATGCAGTTCATTGGGAAGAAGGCTGCATATGCCTTGGGCCAAAATCTTAAGGTTATGGCATGTATAGGAGAACTGTTGGAAGAGAGGGAAGCAGGGAAAACTTTTGAAGTCTGTTTTAAGCAGTTGAAGGCTTTTGCAGGTCAGTTTTATTTACCTTTGGTAGTTTAGTGATGGGACTGAACAAAAAATGATTTATCTGAGATATGCGTGCTTTCAGATAACATTACAAACTGGACAAACGTGGTAATTGCCTATGAGCCTGTGTGGGCTATTGGAACCGGAAAAGTTGCTTCTCCTGAGCAAGCTCAGGAAGTTCATGCTGCTGTCCGAGATTGGTTGAAAACCAATGTATCACCTGATGTTGCTTCTGCCGTTAGAATAATCTACGGAGGTTCGTTTCTTATCGTGGTCTTCTTGAATTATTATCAGTGTGTTTTCTGTTTCGCACATATTAAAACTTATGACAGGAAGATGAACTTAGGATGAGTTTGGTATGAGATGGTAAGTGGTAAGTCGTAAATATCTTGATAGCATCCTAGCATGCTACCCTGTTCATGCTACCATGAACCATATTTTTCTCGATATTTGTGTTGTGTACCTGTGTTAGAAAAGCCCCATAAGACCTTTTTTTTGTTAGAGCCAGCAGTTTTGATATGGTTAACATGACTTCTGATCCTATAGCATGACCATCCATCTATTCTTCTGCTTGTAGGTTCTGTAAACGCAGCGAATTCTGCAGAGCTAGCAAAGAAGGAAGACATTGATGGCTTCCTTGTTGGCGGCGCTTCTTTGAAGGTATCAGAAATTAACATTTATTTTATTCTGGACGGAACCGTGAAAATTATGAACTGTGGCCACGCGCTTTTGATTAGTCGCTCGATGTTATATCATGTTCTTTTTTTCTTGCACTAAAAATATATTTTCGTGGGTTCTAGGGTCCGGACTTTGCCACCATTTGCAACTCGGTGACATCCAAGAAAGTTACAGCCTGATGGAGAGAGATACTTGTGGAAGAAATAAGCAATCTGATACCGAGAGGCAGCTTGGCTACTGCGTCACTCAGAAAGCCTGAGATAGGTGCTCCGTGTGAACTGTGATCGTGTTGAGTAGTGGTCTTGTTCTGCTGCTGATTCGTAGCACGGAAAGAGAATAATGGGACGGACGACATGGCACCATTTTCCTTCTCATGGAACTTTTGTTAAGAGACTGGAGTTTACTTGCTGTGTGTGACGGAGTGAGCTGCCACACTCACACCTGGACTAATGTATCCGATATATGTGGATTTCCGTGGTCTCAAGGCCCAGTGGCACTGTGTGAGCTGTACCAGGGCACTTAAATTGCGATCAGCGCCTTAATAGCTATGATTTTCTTGAACAAATTCAGGCAAGATTGACATAGCACGCATACTAGTAACATAAATTGCAGGTCCAAATCAGATTTCTAAATCACGCAACAAAAGTAAGACAAATATTCAAATTTGCAAGCACTATTCATGTAACATGATAATATTATTCATGTCTTTTGTTGTTGCGTAGGCTGAATTGGTTTTGAAATTTTGTTTTCAGTTCTTTCATGACCATTTCAGAGTGGTGACGCTAAATGGGTGTGCACTATACATTTTTACAAAATCGGGGTGAGTGTGTGTGTGTATGCATGAGCGTTTTTAATTGTACCGTGTAAAATCCAAAACCACTCGGTACAGGCACTATTTCCCCCTCCGGTAGTCCGGTCCACCAAAAAGGTTCTGGGAGAAGAGAAATGCTGGTCTACATTTCCCTTGCCAGGTTTTTTTCTCATGGTTGGTCCGAGTTTGCCCAAGTCTACACTGCTGAACCTTTCAAAAAGAGTAACCACGAGATTGAAAGTCCTTTTTTGCTGGTTGCCTAAAAAAATTCTTGCAAATGAAAAAACTTCCACGGCATCTCTCCCAACTGAAAAATCCGACTAAGGCCTCATTCGTTTTTTTAGGGGTAACCATCGCCTTTTATTAATCAATCATCAATAGTACAATAGAAATGTCAGGCGCGGTCATAAGCCACAACTGGCGACCATGTTCAAGAGAAATGTAATAGAAATGTCAGTCGAGGTCATAAGCCACAACCGGCGACCATGTTCAAGAGAAATGTAAGTACAAGCTAGACTATGGGCATGCATATTAAAACATCTCTTCTCGTGAACAAAATTGATATCATTGAATTGAGAGCGGCTGTGATCAATCTCCCTCAGAATCGAATAGTAGCTGCACCCGCTCACCTTTTGTGTATACAATTAATTACTTCCAAACAGTCAGACGCTATGTAGACGTGTTGAAGTTGATGATCAGCAGCAAGGGATAAACCCTCTCGGCATGCGATCGATTCCAAGGTGGCAGGGTCTGCAATGCCTGTGACTGCTAGCACCGATGCTCCCTGGAAAACTCCTGAGGTATCTCTGCAAACTGCTGCAACTACACCCCTACTACCATGTGCTGCTGACGGAGTTGGCTTAACTGTATAA
This sequence comes from Lolium rigidum, assembly GCF_022539505.1. Classification (NCBI taxonomy): domain Eukaryota; kingdom Viridiplantae; phylum Streptophyta; class Magnoliopsida; order Poales; family Poaceae; genus Lolium; species Lolium rigidum. Next base: position 245,490,422 of record NC_061512.1, on the reverse strand, counting down.
GTGATATTCAATTCTGTGAGGTAGCTGGTTATGAAATCAAAAATGGATAGGGGGCTCTGAAAATCTCCTCGTGTCTTGCCTTCCGTCTAGCACTCCACACTGCCCAAAATGTCACTATAACCTTGGTGAATTGCTCATGTGAGAGTGACTCTATGAGAAAGAAAATCCATTCTTTAGCATTTTCACATTGGTTTATGCTTATATGTTCAGTTAATTCCTCGTTCATTAAAGTCCAAACACATGTAGCTGTCGTGCAATCAAGGAGTGTGTGCCTCCAATCATCTTTAGTAGCCACACAAAGAAGACATCTAGGAGATGTTGCCATATTTCGGTGATGACAGACTGAACCGGTAGGTAGCGACTAGTGTGCAAGTCTCCATAAAAACACTCTGATCTTGCTAGGTACTTTTGTTTTCCACATTCTAGTCCATAGACTTTGTTCTGACCCTCGTTTGTTTATTCCCAACAGGCAGGATTGGCCTAGATTGTGGCTCGATCCCAGTTTTTCAGCCCGGCTTGGTAAATAATATTCCAGCCCAACGAATTGGACCTCTTCGATTGTTCCCCGGTGGTAGCCCATCCCAACCCCTCAATTTTCCTCTATCTGGGCCTGGAAATTTTTATCTCCCCACACAACCCGTGGATTTTTCCCCGAGGGCGACACAAGACGACGCTGCACTGTTTTCATGGCGGGGTTTGCTGCAGGTTCTCGGCATTAACGAACGAAAATAATTAGGGCATGGATTAGGATAATTAATCCACGAAGGGATTGGGTGGAGCATGGGGATTAACCAAATCCACGTGGGGCTCTAGGTTTGGATTCATTCCCTTACAACCGAACGAGCCCTAACAGTTCCTTCCCTGCTTCTCTAAACCCGACCTCTCTCCTTTTAATCAGGAGGCTCGAGGCGAGCTTGGTTTTAAATTAATGAAGCTACACACCGTTAGAGTACAACAACATACACAAAGTTCACATCATATTACAGACCATCATGATTACTCAATGTACTTGCTTGAACTGTTAGGAGGTCATGAATAATGCCAAAATGTATAAAGAGTGACCCAGAAAATGATGAAAAGGGTATCAGAAAATCGAAACTGAGAGAACCAACCTGAGGTTGGGTGGTTAGGAGGGTGGTTGTACCCCCAGCCCACCAGAGTTCAAACCCCAGGTTTGACATCTGTGTGTCTCATAAAGGCGGAATATTCATTCAGTGGGAGGCGACGTTCCCGTCGACAGCGAGGCGCCTGTAGTGACTTCGTAAATTTCAAGATCCAATCCGCTGGCTCAGTCTTCCGAAGGTGCTCATAGGGGTAGGGTGTGCGTGTGTGCGTTCATAGGGGTGAGTGTATACGCGTGTATGTGAGCGTCTGCGTTTGTACTGTGTTTCTCAAAAAAAAAAAAAAAAATCGAAACTGAAAAAAAAATGTGTTCGACTTGTTACACCATTACCTAATTCAAGAAATCTTACCGGTTTTTACCCCAAGTTCTTACAAAATTAATGTACCTCCGGTCTTTTTTAATTGACTCAAATTTAGTATAAAGTTGTACTAAATCCGAGTCAATTAAAAGAGACCGGAGGGAGTACAAAATGATTATAGCTTTTTAGCGCTTTTAGTTTTTTATTACTCCCAACATGGCCCACTTGTCGGGTCTCCGCGGCTTGCGACAATTGGAAACCTACATCTCCTGGGTTGGTCCGCTGTGTCCTGCAATTCCTCAATTTCCCGATTTCATCCGGAGAGAGCAGTCAAGGTGTTCGAGGTATATATTGTCGATGCCGAGTCTGATGTGAGATATTTCTTTTTTAAACGGTGGCAAAAACTTTACCTCTTCTCATTGATTAAGGAGTTTTACATGAGGGCAACGGCGAGTCGTCGGTCCTGGTACTGGTAGAACTCATGCGAGAAAATTATAGCTCGTACGAGGACACGATCTAATCTGGTAGTTTGATAATCTGAAACTTGCACGATCCGAAAATACGTGTCCCAGATACGTACAGGTGAGGTCCTCATCCGTCGTGTCCATGTAGATTTCCTCCTTCGATCAGCCTCCTGCCGAGGTATATATAGTCAGGCTTGTCCACGTATATATGGTGTTAACTAGGTTTCCAATCGAAAGCGACGTACTACTGTACAAAAACTCAGATGGAACATCAGGAACACGGCGACCTGGCGGCGCTCCTGCCGGAGGACGTGCTCGCCGATGTGCTCCGCCGTGTGGCGGCACCGCGCTCGCTCGCCGTCTGTCGCTGTGTCTGCAAGGCGTGGCGGGCCATCATCGACAGAGAGAGCCTCCTGTGCACGGAGCTCCCGTTCAGCGGCATGTTCATCTGCTTCGACGTGCTCCCGTTTCCAGAGTTCTTCTCCCGCCCCCCGTCGCCTGGCCGGCCTGCGATCAGCGGCAACCTCGGCTTCTTGCCTCCATCCAATAAAGACGACTCCGTCGAATATAACATCCATGATCACTGCAATGGGCTCCTCCTGGCCAGCGTCCACTACGTGAAACCTTCCACGGAGAACTACTACGTGGTGGTTAACCCTGCCACACGACGATGGGATGCTCTCCCCACGTGCCCGTCCAACCATGCAGCCGTCCGTGCTGCTAATTTCGATGACTATTATCTAGCCTTTGATCCCACGGTGTCATCTTATTACCATGTATTTCAGATTCCTCATTTGTCTTCCAGACCGAAACCTGGATCAGACGAGTTTGAACCCTTAGAGGAGGCATCCCAATGGCCGCCATCTTCATATATCTTGCATGTATTTTCGTCAAGGACACGTCGTTGGGAGGAGAGGACTTTTGTTCGAGAAGGTGATGCCAATGGGACCGTTGCGAAGACGCGTGTGTATTCCAGTTACACACGACATTGCTCCGTCTACTGGCGAGGATCACTTTACGTCCACTGCCAAACTAATTTTGTTATGAGGTACACATGACTTCCCACTAGTATTTTTATTTTAGTGTTCATATTTCCCCCCATAAAAAACATTCTCAATTCTACAAATTCTTAACGTGTTTATGTCGACAATTTGATTTTTTGCAGAATATCTTTGTCTGAAGATAAGTACAACGTGATTAGGCCACCAACGAGCATCGAAGCACATTCTTATCTAGGAAAGTCGGAAAAGGGGGTGTACCTTGCATCATTTGTTATGGGTCACATTCGAGTTTTTATCCTGAATGAAGGGTGTGGTCAGGCAGAGTGGATCTTGAAGCATGACTATGACCTTAAACCCGTGAAAAAGTACTCTTGGAAAGTTCATGGACCGTGGATCATAGAAGACATTAACTACGCCATATTTGGTTCTAGTCTTCCAGAAATCGAGAACAAAGATGAATTAGTTCAAGACACATTTGAATGGAACTCTGACAACGATGATGTTTATGATGACAAAGATGTGGTTGAAGCGCGCCCTTGTGGATATGTCGACATTGACATACTTGGATTTCACCCGTATAAAGAGATTCTCTTCTTATGTGGTTCAGGGACATGTAAGTCAAATGCGACAGGGTTCGCCTATCATTTGAATAGCTTAAAAGTTGAAAGATTAGGTAGCATGTACCCAATGGTCTATGATGAATTCGATTCCGGACTACTTAATGAATACCGGTCCAGCGAATCATTTCCATACACGCCATGTTGTTGGATAGAAGAGATCCCATCACTAGTGAATTAATCTAAACCATCACAAAAAACAAGACCATATATACTAGGTATTTTTCTTTTGATTGTTGTTTGTGCTAGTGCCACAAATATGCTTCAATGTCGTTTCCCCTATGATTACTTATTTGAGATTTTTGATTTACAATATTTCTATTGTCAAATATAGTATATTCTGGATTCTTCGTATTTATGGTTATACTCCAAGGTTCTATAAGGTTTCTACATTTAAATTAGCAAAAATACATGTTCTCATAACTCTTGTGGAATTTCAACTAATCCATTGGTTCCCAGCCACATGGCCAACCAAGTTGCCAAACAACACCTTTCCATACACAACAACAACACAATCAGCCTAAACAAAAAGACCTAAGTCGGGTAGCTCTAGGGTGCTTCACCACGCCTAGTGCATCTACATCTTTGGCTTTAGAAAAGCGGGCGAGGAAGCCTAGCTATTTGTTTTGATCACATAGCTTATTTTCTTGGAAAGCATATAAAATACCAAACAAATATGGTCTTAATTAGAGTTGTGCATGTGGCTCTCATTGGTTCGATCATGTGACTTATTTTCTTTAGCAATGCTTCCAAAAACAAATGACATCGATGACGCTGTCATCAGTGATCCAGCTCACCGAATCTCGTTTTTCACCTGGAGACAATGGATCAAGGGAGAGGGAGATGCCACTCCTTGACGACACCTCAATGGAATAAAACGAACATCTGTTACCGACAAAAATCAGAAGGACTTTGTCTGGAGTGTCAGTGCATCAATTTCCACAATCATCGAACCCCGATTTAGCACCTTGAAGCCATTGTCGTTGCACAACCTTGCCACCGCGCTCCACTCCAACACGCCCAACATTGTTGAAGCACACCGTCAACAACTTCCTACCGGCTAGATTTGTGCCCTGGATGGCTAGATCTGGGCAACAAGGACCACCACGGCCGACAGAGGAGCCCGAGCATCAGCTAGATGGAGGACCACGACCAGCGCCTGAGTCTCATCCTCACTGCATTGCACCACCTACGGGGCTCGTCACTTCGTCCACATCCTGATCGTCATCGTTGTACCATTCGTATGTAGCTCGCCGCCGTCGTGTAGTCCTCACCACTAGAGACGCGGCCCAGGGTAGGGACATGCCAGCCTCGTCGCCTTGACCCTTGATACGTCTCAAACGTATCTATAATTTCTTATGCTCCATGCTACTTTTATGATGATACACACATGTTTTATACACACTTTATGTCATTATTATGCATTTTCCGGAACTAACCTATTGACAAGATGCCGAAGTGCCGGTTCCTGTTTTTCGCTGTTTTTGGTTTCGGAAATCCTAGTAAGGAAATATTCTCGGAATTGGACGAAATCAACGCCCAGTATCTTATAATTCCACGAAGCTTCCAGAACACCGGGGAGGGGCCAGAGGAGAGGCCCAGGGCCACCACACATGGTGGCGGCGCGGCCCAAGGGGGGGGGGGCGCCCCCTAGTGTCTGGCTGCCCCAGACCCCCTCCGAGGCTTCCCTTCCGCCTACTTAAGGACTCCGTCGCGAAAACCCTAAAAGAAGAAGCCACGGGACGAGAAAAGTTACGCAGCCGCCGCCATCGCGAAGCCAAGATTCGGGGGACAGAAGTCTCTGTTCCGGCACGCCGCCGGGACGGGGAGGTGCCCCCGGAAGGCATCTCCATCGACACCACCGCCATCTTCATCACCGCTGTTGTCTCCCATGATGAGGAGGGAGTAGTTCTCCCTCGAGGCTAAGGGCTGTACCGGTAGCTATGTGGTTCATCTCTCTCTCCCATGTGATCTTTATGTGATCATGAGCTTTGTGATCTAGTTGAATATCATCTATGTGCTACTCTAGTGATGTTATTAAAGTAGTCTATTCCTCCTTCATGATGTAATGGTGACAGTGTGTGCATCATGTAGTACTTGGTATAAGCTATGATTGTGATCTCTTGTAGATTATGGAGTTAACTATTACTATGATAGTATTGATGTGATCTATTCCCCCTTTCATAGTGTAATGGTGACAGTGTGTGCGCTATGTTAGTTCTCGGTCTAAATTGCAATGATCTATTATGCACTCTAAGGTTATTTAAATATGAACATCGAATGTTGTGGAGCTTGTTAACTCCGGCATTGAGGTGCTCTTGTAGCCCTACACAATAAATGGTGTTTGTCATCCAACAAGAGAGTGTAGAGAAAGTAGTATTTGTTTATTCAGTTATGTGATCAATGTTGAGAGTGTCCACTAGTGAAAGTATGATCCCTAGGCCTTGTTTCCGAATAAGTTACACCACAGAGAATTGCTTCCCACGCCAGCAAGCTATTTTTTGGCACCGCTTGTTTACTGTTTTACTGCATCTTTACTTCCTGCAATATTACCATCATTTATACCACTTGTATTTCACTATCTCTTCGCCGAACTAGTGCACCTATACATCTGACAAGTGTATTAGGTGTGTTGGGGACACAAGAGACTTCTTGTATCGTGATTGCAGGGTTGCTTGAGAGGGATATCTTTGACCTCTTCCTCCTCGAGTTCGATAAACCTTGGGTGATTCACTTAAGGGAAACTTGCTGCTGTTCTACAAACCTCTGCTCTTGGAGGCCCAACACTGTCTACAGGAATAGAAGCGTGCGTAGACATCAAGCTATTTTCTAGCGCCGTTGCCGGGGAGGAAAGGTAAAAGGCACTCATACTCCGGTCCCAGGTAACTAAGTTATTTTCTGGTGCCGTTGTAAGTGCTCGAAGCTATTTCCTTTAGATCCTGCAATTGCATCATTTTGTTTCTTGTTCACTAGTTAGGCATAATGGAAAATAACAATGAGCTTTTTATTCTATTTCCTGAGTTAAGACATGGATGGTTTGATGCGAAAATTAAAAAACCTATGGAACCTTATTTGCATGCCAGTAGTAATGATATTAGTATGAACGCTTTGAACACCATTGTTGCTAATGATATGGAAAATTCTAAGCTTGGGGAAGCTGGTTTTGATGAGCATGACATTTTTAGTCCCCCAAGTTTTGAGGAGAAAATTTTCTTTGATGATACTTTGCCTCCTATTTATGATGATTATAATGATAGTGGTCTTTTGGTACCGCCTACTATGTAGAGTAAATTTTATTATGATTATACTATGCCTCCTACACTTGATGAGAATAATAATGATAGCTACTTTGTTGAATTTGCTCCCACTACAACTAATAAAATTGATTATGCTTATGTGGAGAGTAATAATTTTATGCATATAGCTCATGATAAGAATGTTTCATGTGATAGTTATATTGTTGAATTTATTCATGATGCTACTGAAAGTTATTATGAGAGATGGAAACATGGTTATATGCATCCTAATAATATTAAGTTTCCCCTCTTTATGTTGAGAATATTGAAGTTGCGCTTGTATTGCCTTTCTGTGCTTGTTGCTATGTGCTTTCAGTACTTGTTTATTTACAAGATTCCTTTTCACAGGAAGTGGGTTAGGCTTAAATGTGTTTTGAATTTGCTTCTTGATGCTCTCTTTTGCTTCAACTCTTATTTCTTGCGAGTGCATCATTGAAATTACTGAGCCCATCTTAATGGCTATAAAGAAAGCACTTCTTGGGAGATAACCCATGTGTTTATTTTACTACAGTACTTTTGTTTTATATTTGAGTCTTGGAAGTTGTTACTACTGTAGCAACCTCTCCTTATCTTTATTTTATTGCATTGTTGTGCCAAGTAAAGTCTTTGATAGTAGGGTTGATACTAGATTTGGATTCATCGCGTGAAACAGATTTCTTGCTGTCACGAATTTGGGCAGGGTTCTCTGTAGGTAACTCAGAAAAATCTGCCAATTTACGTGCGTGATCCTCAGATATGTACGCAACTTTCATTCAATTTAAGATTTTTCATCTGAGCAAGTTAAGTGCCCCAGAAAAATTCGTCTTTACGGACTGTTCTGTTTTGACAGATTCTGCCTTTTATTTCGCATTGCCTGTTTTGCTATGTTTGATGGATTTCTTTGTTCCATTTACTTCCAGTAGCTTTGGGCAATGTCCAGAAGTGTTAAGAATGATTGTGTTACCTCTGAACATGTGAATTTTTGATTATGCACTAACCCTCTAATGAGTTTGTTTCGAGTTTGGTGTGGAGAAAGTTTTCAAGGGTCAAGAGAGGAGGATGATATACTATGATCAAGAAGAGTGAAAAGTCTAAGCTTGGGGATGCCCCCGTGGTTCATCCCTGCATATTTCAAGAAGACTCAAGCGTCTAAGCTTGGGGATGCCCAAGGCATCCCCTTCTTCATCGACAACTTATCAGGTCACCTCTAGTGAAACTATATTTTTATTCAGTCACATCTTATGTGCTTTACTTGGAGCGTCTGTGTGTTTTTATTTTCGTTTTGTTATTTTCATTCTCAGAATAAATTCATGCTTGTGTGGGAGAGAGACATGCTCCGCTCTTTCATGTGAACACTAGTGTTCTTCGCTTTTACTTTTAATGTTCATGGTGGAGTTGAAAACCGCTTCGTTAATTGTTATTTGGTTGGAAACAGGAAATGCTTCATGTGGTGATTGGTATAATGTCTTGAATAATTTGATACTTGGCAATTGTTGTGCTCATATAGATCATGTTTAAGCTCTTGCATCATGTACTTTGTACCCATTAATGAAGAACTACATAGAGCTTGTTAAAATTTGGTTTGCATGATTGGTCTCTCTAAGTCTAGATATTTTCTGGTTGAGGTGTTTGAACAACAAGGAGACGATGTAAACTCTTATAATGCTTACAATATGTTCATATGTGAGTCTTGCTGCACCATTTTATACTTGAGTTTGCTTCAAACAACCTTGCTAGCCTAGCCTTGTATTGAGAGGAATTCTTCTCGTGCATCCAAATCATTGAGCCAAAAACTATGCCATTTGTGTCCACCATACCTACCTACTACATGGTATTTCTCTGCCATTCCAAAGTACATTACTTAAGTGCTACCTTAAAATTCTATTCTTTGTCTTTGCAATATATAGCTCATGGGAAAATAGCCTTAAAAACTATTGTGGTATTGAATATGTTGCTATGTATCTTATTTCTTATAAGTTGCTTGTTGAGCGGTAACCTTGTTTCTGGGGAAGCCATCAACTTTTACACCTTTGTTGAATATCATGTGAGTTGCTATGCATGTTCGTCTTGTCTGAAGTAAGGGCGATTTTCATGATCAAATGGTTTGAGTATGCATATTGTTAGAGAAGAACATTGGGCCGCTAACTAAAGCCATGAATCATGGTGGAAGTTTCAGTTTGGACATTAATCCTCAACCTCTTATGAGAATATTATCTGTTGTTGAATGCTTATGCATTAAAGAGGAGTCCATTATCTGTTGTCTATGTTGTCCCGGTATGGATGTCTAAGTTGAGAATAAACAAAAGCGAGAAATCCAATGCGAACTTTCTCCTTAGACCTTTGTACAGGCGGCATAGAGGTACCCCTTTGTGACACTTGGTTGAAACATATGCTATGCAATGATAATCCATGTTAATCCAAGCTAATTAGGACAAGGTGCGAGCACTATTGGTATACTATGCATGAGGCTTGCAACTTATAGGATATCTTATACATAACACATATGATTTATTACTACCGTTGACAAAATTGTTTCTATGTTTTCAAAATAAAAGCTCTAGCACAAAAATAGTAATCCATGCTTCCTCTGCGAAGGGCCATTCTTTTACTTTATGTTGAGTCAGTTTACCTACTTCTTTCCATCTTAGAAGCAAACACTTGTGTCAACTGTGTGCATTGATTCTTACATGTTTACCTATTGCACTTGTTATATTACTTTATGTTGACAATTATCCATGAGATATACATGTTACAAGTTGAAAGCAATTGCTGAAACTTAATCATCCTTTGTGTTGCTTCAATGCCTTTTACTTTCAATCTATTGCTTTATGAGTTAACTCTTATGCAAGACTTATTGATGCTTGTCTTGAAAGTACTATTCATGAAAAGTCTTTGCTATATGATTCAGTTGTTTAGTCATTATCTTTACCATTGTTTTGAATCACTTCATTCATCTCATAAGCTTTACAATAGTATTGATCAAGATCATGTTGGTAGCATGTCACTTAAGAAATTATCCTTGTTATCGTTTACCTACTCGAGGGCGAGTAGGAACTAAGCTTGGAGATGCTTGATACGTCTCAAACGTATCTATAATTTCTTATGTTCCATGCTACTTTTATGATGATACACACATATTTTATACACACTTTATGTCATTATTATGCATTTTCCGGAACTAACCTATTGACAAGATGCCGAAGTGCCAGCTTCTGTTTTCTGTCTGTTTTTGGTTTCGTAAATCCTAGTAAGGAAATATTCTCGAAATTGGACGAAATCAACGCCCAGTATCTTATAATTCCACGAAGCTTCCAGAACACCGGAGAGGGGCCAGAGGAGAGGCCCAGGGCCACCACACATGGTGGCGGCGCGGCCCAAGGGGGGGCGCGCCCCCCTAGTGTCTGGCTGCCCCAGACCTCCTCCGAGCCTGCCCTTCCGCCTACTTAAGGACTCCGTCACGAAAACCCTAAAAGAAGAAGCCACGGGACGAGAAAAGTTACGCAGCCGCCGCCATCGCGAAGCCAAGATTTGGGGGACAGAAGTCTCTGTTCCGGCACACCACCGGGACGGGGAAGTGCCCCCGGAAGGCATCTCCATCGACACCACCGCCATCTTCATCACCGCTGTTGTCTCCCATGATGAGGAGGGAGTAGTTCTCCCTCGAGGCTAAGGGCTGTACCGGTAGCTATGTGGTTCATCTCTCTCTCCCATGTGATCTTTATGTGATCATGAGTTTTGTGATCTAGTTGAATATCATCTATGTGCTACTCTAGTGATGTTATTAAAGTAGTCTATTCCTCCTTCATGATGTAATGGTGACAGTGTGTGCATCATGTAGTACTTGGTATAAGCTATGATTGTGATCTCTTGTATATTATGGAGTTAACTATTACTATGATAGTATTGATGTGATCTATTCCCCCTTTCATAGTGTAATGGTGACAGTGTGTGCGCTATGTTAGTTCTAGGTCTAAATTGCAATGATCTATTATGCACTCTAAGGTTATTTAAATATGAACATCGAATGTTGTGGAGCTTGTTAACTCCGGCATTGAGGTGATCTTGTAGCCCTACACAATGAATGGTGTTTGTCATCCAACAAGAGAGTGTAGAGAAAGTAGTATTTGTTTATTCAGTTATGTGATCAATGTTGAGAGTGTCCACTAGTGAAAGTATGATCCCTAGGCCTTGTTTCCGAATAAGTTACACCACGAGAATTGCTTCCCACGCCAGCAAGCTATTTTCTCGGCACCGCTTGTTTACTTGTTTTATCGCATCTTTACTTCCTGCAATATTACCATCATCTATACCACTTGTATTTCACTATCTCTTCGCCGAACTAGTGCACCTATACATCTGACAAGTGTATTAGGTGTGTTGGGGACACAAGAGACTTCTTGTGTCATGATTGCAGGGTTGCTTGAGAGGGATATCTTTGACCTCTTCCTCCCTGAGTTCGATAAACCTTGGGTGATTCACTTAAGGGAAACTTGCTGCTGTTCTACAAACATCTGCTCTTGGAGGCCCAACACTGTCTACAGGAATAGAAGCGTGCGTAGACATCAACCCTGTGCGGGCTTCACCTAGCAGTGCCATTTGGTGCAGCGAGGGAAAGAGGGCCGGGAGCTGGCATCTAGGGTTTGCTCTTGGTCGCCCACGAGAGCGACACGAGAGGGGTCAAGGCGTTTTTTCGTTAATATCACTCATGTTCGCTCTTCAATGTGGTGGCTCATAAAAATGTGAGAGTCGCGGATGTTCTTATTCAATCAATGTTGAATATTACTTTTAATATTTTAAGGGGTGCAACATGGGAAGAATGGTTGAGTTTGGTAGAACGGTTTGATGGTGGTCCAACTTAGTGATCAACCATACCTTTTTTGCTGGAACTTAACGGCTTCTAGAAAGTTTTCAGTTAAGTCTCCGTACACAGATTTCATGAGTGGACACACTTGGTTTTTTTAAAAAATACTTGTGGAAATTAAAAGTATCACTGAAAATTAGAATCTTCATGTAGTTTTTTTAATAGGAAAATTTTACTTACTAAAGACAACTTAGCAAAACGGAAGTGGACCGGATGTACTAAATGTGTGTTCTGTGATTTTAGGGAGTCAGTAGAACATCTTTTTATTAGTTGTCCTTTTGCAAGTTTGCTTTGGAGAGTCATCTACTTCACGTTTAATATTTGATATACATGCTCCAACAAATGTTAAAAACCTATTTGGGAAGTGGCTGAATAGTGTTGACAAAGTTGTTAAAGTGCGGATTCGTGTAGGAGTCTGTGCCTTACTTTGGGCAATATGGAATTATCATAACGATGTTGTTTTAACGGTGCAGGCCTTCTCAATATTTGCAGGCTATCCATCGAACTACTTACTGGATAAACATGTGGTCTTATCTCCTCCTCGAGGACCTAATGGGGACATATGAATTCTGGGTGCACTCGCTTGATGACGGTCGGTCGGGTTATCTTCAACCAGGGTGGCTGATGGCATATTAATAGACTACAACATGTTTAGGCCGACTATGTTTTTCCTGTTTAGATCCATGATCATTTGTTTATTTGATACAATAAAAGGTTGTGTGCATCCTTTGAATGCAGAGGCTGCGGTTTTACCCCCATTTCTAAACGAAAAAAAAGTTCGCTCTTTAGTTCTTGGATTAGTACATCTTTACATGTTCTATATTATGATTTTAGATCTTCTACTCCCTCCCCTACATGTCAATCTAGAAAAATCTGCAACAAGTATTTCTAGATGGAGGAAGTATAAAAAATTGAGACTGTGAGCATGTGCTTTTTTAGTTCATGCAACAAAAAAATATTCCGGGACCGAGGAAGTATAGAAGATTAAGACTGTGAGATGGGTTTTTTTTTTCAAGGGGAAGACTGTGATATTTTTTTTTTACAATCAATACCACATATATTCATAGTAACAAATAGTATATGGTAGAGATACATGAACTGACTTCAACGATTACAAAATAAAGTCTAAAAGATAGTATGTTTGACGAATTTTTGTACCGAAAATTCATATTATGAGTATGGATTATCACATGTCATTTCTATGACATGTGGGTCCCACAATATGCTAAATATTTATGCGAGAATATATGTGTGATATTGGACTCATTTTATAGAGTTCATCATCTACATTATCATGCTACCAACATATTGCAGTTTGGATGAACAGTTCAAATTATATAGTATTCCAAAGATTTGAAAGTTAGATGAGCTAGCTAGCTAGCTAGCTTGTTGAGCACAACATCGATCCACTAGTAGATAACATGCCTTTTGTTCCGGGTGGTAAGGGCCTTTTGTCGCGGGCGGCCAGCCGCGACAACGGAGGCGCGACAAAAGGGTCCACCTTTTGTCGCGGGTCGCTTACGACCCGCGACATAAGGTCCACCACGTGGCAGCTGCGGGGCGCGCACGGCACAGGCCCTTTTGTCGCGGGCGGTGTTACCACCCGCGACAAAAGGCCCTATACGTGGGGCGCGCACAACGCTGCTGCTTTAGGGTTTGAGGGGTGCAGCACCCCTCCCCCCCGCCACCGACCGCCTGTTATTTCATTTTTTTCGTTCGAAAATAAAAGTTGCATATATTTGTACGCTACTAGAAGTTGTACACGTTCATTCAATATATATATATATATATATAGATCGATCAAACAAATGTTGGAAGCAAAAGTCGATTCCCCTTACATGTAGATTCCCCTTACATATATATATACATTTAGCTCACGATCGACAAGCGGTACTAACGACCGTCTATTTGGAGGTAGAGCATCTATTTGGACTAAACAAGCCTTTGTTGTTTAGTACTTCTTTAACCAAAAGTCCCGCCGGTTCCTCCGCAATTCCTAGTAGGTGTTCCTTTGGTTGGAGTCTGTCCCGCATGTAGTCGACCTATATACGAAAATGAGATGAGTATGACTATATCAATCTTGATAACGAAATATTGACGATAATAAATAAAGTTTGTGAGTGTTATTGCTTACGTTGAATTTATTTTTGTTCTCGCGTCTCAGTGGTTAACATGCGAATGGACTCGCAAACGTAGTATCCACATAGATTCGTCCCTTGTGGCTGCTGAGGGCACGGTACAGGAGTAAATGTTAACTTCTCTGCCCAGGTACCATCCTTACGATGTCTCTTGAAAGCGGTCCAAGCCCTGCCAGGCAAAAGAATGATTGAATGAGTGGATAATTAATTGATATCTCACGAAAGATATAGCGCGGCGATGAAGAAAATTACACTTGGAGCAACTTCGCAAGTCGTGGAACCCGTCCACGCCTCTACTCGGTGGGTCTCTTACTTCAACTATTCCCTTATCAGGTTGAATGTCTAGTAGAATCCGAGTGGAAGCTGCACATGTTATGTATATACGTCGGGAATTACACTTAACATCGAGTAAGAAAAATTGAATGTGCATAAAAGATCATTAAGACTCTCACTCGTAGTTGTAAGGAAACAATATTGAATCACAGAAATATTGCTCCCCCAAAAACCTTAGTAGGTTTCCCCCGTGTCTTGGGCATTATACTTTACCGTTTGAACATGTACTTTATCTGGGTCAACAAACCCAATATTGATAATATTATTACTTTTGCATTCACTGATCTTCGAGTCGCATAATAGAGAACACATAAGATATAATGAGTATATGCAATGAAAACGAACATGAACTGAATGAAAATGAACTTATATGTAGTTAACAACTTACAAGCAATAGCAACTCATGAGAGATTTGTCGAGGGCTTCTAAATTGAATAACTGCCAGAGTTCATTCATCTCAATATGGATCTCCTCCTTTCGGTAGTAATATTCCCATGGTATAGTCGCCACGATGAACCTTATGTTCTCCTTGCATGCATCAAGGTACCACTGATGCAAATTCCGCATATGTGTTGGCAGTTTATGCAGCTGCTCTGTGCTGACCAAGTCGGCCCCGTAGACAAATTTAGGAGCTATATCAGCAATGGGTAGTGCAGCATCTGCTGCAAGTAGCAATTCCTCCACGGTAACTGAACATGAAGCCGCTAGCCTTGCAGCTTCTTCCATATCGATACCACCATGTTCCCGGTACACCTTGGGAACATTAAGCACTTTGAGTGCTTGGGATCGATTGTTTGGGCTGAGCACCGAGGAGGGGAACTTCCTTTCTCTTTTTGCCTTTTGTCATTGGCTTGGCCTTGAGGGGTGCACTTGTTGCGGTTGACTTATTCTCAGCTGCACTTCTAGGCGATGATTTGCTCGTGCCGGCAATGTCCTTCTCCTTAGCCTTTTCAGCCTTCTTTTGGTCAATTACCTTCGCAAGAGTGCGTGTATAGTCATCCTTCTTCTCGTGTAACTCATACTTGCGATGGTGTGTTCGGAAAACTAGTAGCATATTCTATTTGCTTCTCTGTGTATGGCTGCGGCGCGGGAGGTTTTGGCTTATGAAAAAAATCATAATTGATTTTCTTAACAATGGCATCATTTTCCTCCGGGGTACGATCGTAAGGACGGGGGGGAGGAACCTTTGGTACTTTTGGGAGGGGCGACATCTTGCGGACAGGACTCTTGAAACGCTTCCGGCTGGGTGCATTCCGAGTCTTTTTGGGCGGAGGCGGCGGCGCTGGAGATGGAGATGGACTACCGATGTCGTGGTCGACGTCGTACCCACGGGGTGATGGTGGCGACATGTGATCGGTAGGAGGAGGTGATGGTGGCCTGCGATCACCCGGAGGAGGTGATGGTGACCTGCTCGGGACGGCCGGTACTAGGTGCTACCCGGCCTGGCAGCCTGATGTTCTTCTTTTCCCGAGAGAATGATTTCTCCCAGCACCTCTCCGAGTGTAAGCCCCCCATCACCTCCGGGGATATCGAGCTCCAATGTCCCCCACGACGGGACAAGCTGAATCCACCCCGACACGAGCATAGCCGAGCTGGAATCGGATTGCCATGCCATGTTGCCGGCTCACCTTCGGGTCCAAATGCCGGTAAGACATAGCCGACCGCCACCTTAACGAAACCTTCCCGAACACCTCATGGAGATCACAAGGTGTTTGCTCCTTGATTCCATCCAAGGGGTCGCCGGGACCGGCATCTATCATCATCCGTGTAGAAGGGGCCTCCGAGTCGGCCACGGCTGCTTGTCTCGTCGCTGAGATATGTCGGCGGTATTATCGCGCGGCGCTGTCCTTTTAGTTCATTTATCTCCCGCTCGCTGCTGCTGAAGCTCCCGCTCGCTGGTCAAGTCGGCGTTGGAACTCGGCCATCCGGTCATTCTGCACCTCCGGCTGGCGTTGTTTAGCTCTCGCTCGGCTTCTATAAGTCTCCGCGTCGGCCGGAAACCCAAGCGACCATGGAACACTAGGGCCGAAGCCTCTTGTTCGTCCTCCCTTCTCAGGATTACCGAGGACAAGCGTCGGCAAGTCTTTCTCTCTATCGGGAGCAAACTTTAGTTTTCCCGCCTTTATATCTGTCGTCACTTCAATCCATTTTTGCCTGGGTACCCTAACCCCGGTGTCACTTTCAACAATGTTCCCTGTCTTCATGTCATACTCACGGCCATGCGCGAGGAACCAATTTCGAGCCCTAGTGTCCCATCCTTCTCGCGTGGGTTCGGAGTGATCCCGTTCAGCTCCATCTCGGCCTCTTGTGCATCCCACTTAGGCATGGCTACTCCGTAGCCCCCTCGCCCCGTATGATGGTGATATTTCTTTTCGCTTGCATTCTTCTTGTTTTTCGTTGACGAGGTTCACAGCCTCCTCCGATTCTTTGTACCTCACAAATTCTTCCCGAGTTATGCTCCTGCTTCGCTAGGTAGTTCTCGAATAATGGAGGCTTCTTGTCTTTCTTATAATTTTTCCATAACCGGTTCTTATACGCCCGGAAAAGTTCCCCCATCTTCTTAAGAGCCTATTTCTTCACTAGCGCCCGCTGCTTAGCATTCTCAGACTCCGATCCCAAATCTGGCAAAGTGAAATCTGCCATGAGGTCGCCGAAAAGTGTGTCTTTGTACCTATCGGCAACCTGATTTTCGGTCACATTCTTGGTCTTGTTCCATTCTCTGACAGCGATCGGGATACGATCTCTAACCACAACTCCGCACTGATTTTTGAATGTCACTCCGACATTCGCGGGTACCACCGGTTGGCCTTCCGGTGATATAGCTTCAATTGTGAAGTGGTCTTTTTGGTCAACTTCTTTGCCGGGCCTCGTTTCTCTATCTTATCTTCGGAGGCCTAAGAGAATACATATAGAATTGCATTAATGCCTCTATACTAATGCCTCAATACATATGTACATATAGAATTCCATTAATACCTCGTCATGACCGGAGCCGTCGGCTTCTCCGTCACCGGAGCCGTCGGCTTCTCCGTCACCGGAGCCGTCGGCTTCTCCATGACCGGAGCCGTCGGCTTCTCCATGACCGGAGCCGCGGGCTTCTCCATCACCGGAGTCGCGGTCTTCTCGGTCGGCTTCTGTACCATCGCGGATTATGTCCGCGAATATGTCTTCTCGTTCCAAGTCCCGTTCGAATTGATTCATTGTTTCTGCAAAAGAATTAAATCGATAAGTACATGTTCAAACACAAACCAAACCCTAACCCTAATCAAACACAAACCAAACCCTAACCCTAATCAAACACAAACCAAACCCTAACCCTAATCGGCGACACGTGTTTGCGAGAGGGAGAGGGTGTCGGCGACGCGTGTTTGCGAGAGGGAGAGGGTGTCGGCGACGCTTGT
The DNA here is from genome assembly GCF_022539505.1 of Lolium rigidum. Taxonomy (NCBI): domain Eukaryota; kingdom Viridiplantae; phylum Streptophyta; class Magnoliopsida; order Poales; family Poaceae; genus Lolium; species Lolium rigidum. The sequence continues at coordinate 245,472,911 of NC_061512.1, read as the reverse complement.
TTGCGAGAGGGAGAGGGTGTCGGCGACGCGTGTTTGCGAGAGGCTCGGATGTTCGCGAGAGGTAGAGGAGAGGGAGAGAGGGGAGTTGAGGCGTCGAGTGATCGCGAGAGGGAGAGGGAGCACGGGACGAGGGCGATTGCGCGAGAGGGAGAGGAGAGGGCCGATGTCGGCGTCGGGGGTGTTTGCGAGAGGTAGAGGAGAGGGAGAGAGAGGGGAGTTGCGGCGTCGAGTGATTGCGAGGGAAGGAAAGAAAGTACTACTATGAATTCGCAAAAAGAAAAAAAAATAGTACTGTTGCGGTCAGAAACCCACCGACGGGCAGCGACGGGCAACACCGTAGAGCCGGGAATCTCCCAGGACTGCGGCTTGAAGGAGATATGCCCTAGAGGCAATAATAAAGTGGTTATTATTTATATCTTTATGTTTATGATAAATGTTTATATATCATGCTATAATTGTATTAACCGAAACATTAGTACATGTGTGATATGTAGACAAACAAAGAGTCCCTAGTATGCCTCTTAACTAGCTTGTTGATTAATGGATGATTAGTTTCATAATCATGAACATTGGATGTTATTAATAACAAGGTTATATCATTATATGAATGATGTAATGGACACACCCAATTAAGCGTAGCATAAGATCTCGTCATTAAGTTATTTGCTATAAGCTTTCGATACATAGTTACCTAGTCCTTATGACCATGAGATCATGTAAATCACTTATACCGGAAAGGTACTTTGATTACATCAAACGCCACTGCGTAAATGGGTGGCTATAAAGGTGGGATTAAGTATCCGGAAAGTATGAGTTGAGGCATATGGATCAACGAGTGGGATTTGTCCATCCCGATGACGGATAGATATACTCCGGGCCCTCTCGGTGGAATGTCGTCTAATGTCTTGCAAGCATATGAATAAGTTCATAAGAGACCACATACCACGGTACGAGTAAAGAGTACTTGTCGGGAGACGAGGTTGAACAAGGTATAGAGTGATACCGAAGATCAAACCTCGGACAAGTAAAATATCGCGAGACAA
>NC_061512.1:245450372-245471768 GCF_022539505.1 Lolium rigidum | reverse complement strand
GGGCGCGCGGCATAAAAACGTCCGATATAGCGCGCGCGGGACAGAATCGGGCGCTCCAAGCGAGCGCGGTGAACGGCGCGGCGCTGTAGAATTCTTAGGGCGCGCGGCTTTTTGCACAATCCGGAGCGGCATATCCGGCGCGTTGGCTACGACGCGCGGCATCGCTCGTCCAAGCGCGAAAAGCCAACGGCCGGAAATTTCCTCCCCGCGCCCGCGCCCTCATTTCCCCGCCTACCGCCGGCGCGAAATCCAGCCGCCGCCCGGTCGACTCCGCCGCCGCCCCGCTCGCGCGCGCCGCCGCGTCGTAGATCCGCGTCGCCCGCACCTCCTCCGGCAGCGGCGGACGCTCCGCCGCGCTGTGTCGCTCGCGCGGCCGTCGGCGACGAGTTGCGGCCGGCGGTCCTTCTCCGCCGCCCCTTCGCGCCGCCGTCGCGTTCTCCTCCACGCGGGCGTCGACATGTCGTCCTCGTCGTCCTCGAGCAGCTTGCTTGCAACTTGGCGCGCCCATGGTGCTCGCCCATTTGCTCGCAAGGTATGAACCTCCGCCGGCCGGCCTCTACTCGTCAAGTAGCTACAATAGTTTATAGTGAATTAATATGATACATATGTTTGTAGAGTTCCTCATATGATTCATCGGATGACGAGTTCGACCAAGAAGAAGAGGAGAACATATCGATACTATTAGCATACCGCGCCGTTAAGAGGCCAAAATTTGGTGGATCGGTGTTTGGTAGACGAAGTTGTGGAGAGAAAGGATTGAAGGGCATGAGAAATTGATGCGGTCGTATTTCAATGAGAATCCGATATTCCCCGAAAGCTATTTTCGGCGGCGTTTCCGGATGAGTCTCAACTTGTTCAAGCACATTGCAGCGGAGGTCACCAAATATGATCGCTTCTTTGAGCAAAGGAGGAATGCCGCCGGAGAACTTGGCCATAGCACATATCAAAAGGTGACCGCCGCCTTGCGTATGTTGGCATATGGTATACCGGCAGATCTTATTGATGATCATTTGGCCATGGGAGAGAGCACTTCTATCTTGTGTGTGAAGCGCTTTGTCGTTGCAATTGTCAATGTCTTTGGCTCCACATACTTGAGAGCCCCCAATGCTCAAGACACGGCAAGGCTTTTGGAGATCAACGCCAACCGGGGATTTCCCGGTATGCTTGGTTCCATTGATTGTATGCATTGGAGTTGGAAGAATTGTCCAGCGGCATGGCATGGACAATTCAAAGGCTACAAGAAGGATGCCACCATAGTACTTGAAGCGGTGGCCGACCAAGAGACTTGGATATGGCATGCTTTCTTTGGAATGCCCGGATCTTGCAATGACATCAATGTTCTTCAACGGTCACCACTAATGACAAGACTTGCAATGCGGGAAGGTCCATTGGTGGAGTTTGAAGCAAATGGCCGCAAGTACAACTATGGCTACTTCCTCGCCGACGGCATATACCCAAGGTGGCAAACATTTGTGAAGCCAATTATTCAACCAAGAGGTAAAAAGCAAACTCAATTCCACAATGCACAAGCGGCGGCTAGGAAAGATGTAGAGAGAGCATTTGGGATTTTGCAAGCCCAATTTGCCATAGTTAGAGGACCGGCTAGATTTTGGGATCAAGAATGCCTTTGGTATATCATGACCGCGTGTGTAATCATGCACAACATGATTATAGAGGATGATCGCGGAAAAGATGTGGATCATACCCACTACGACTTGATGGGGGTTCCCGTGCAAGTGACGAGGTCCGCACATAGGATTGCCCAATTCATTGCCTCATACCATGCCATTCGGTGCAACGACACACATGATGATCTTCAAAAAGATCTCATGGAAGAATGGTGGAATTGGAATGGACAACAATAGTTCCATATTTGTTGTATTTGTTTGAAAATTATGTGTTGTATTGTCTCAAAACCATGTTGTATTGTTGTATGTGTTGTATTTGGTGTGAAGTATTGTTGTGAACAATGTATTGTATTTGGATGGTACAATATATTTATGAATTTTTATATATTGTTTGATCTTCTTGGATGCATATTTGTGTGTGTTTGCTGTTTGCGCCGCGTCCGCGCGCTGCAAAATGGCGCGTCCGGCGGAGGTGCTATTTTACCGCGCCAACGCGCGCTGCAAAATGGCGCGTCCGGCGGAGGAAAAAACGTCACAGCGCGCGATATCTGTTTACCGCGCGCGGATTCTTGGTTTTAGCGCGCCGCGATATAGCGCGTCTGCTGGAGATGCTCTAAACGTCTACGCGTTTTCAGCGCCCGGACGTGATCCGCAAGTTGATCAAGCGCCTATATAAGGCCAGCTTATTCTCCCACGCGAGGGGGGAGAGGTACAGGCCGAGATGAAGTCACGGAAACATACGCGCGCAAAGAGGCATTGACGGGAGGCCGGCAAAATCACGCCGAGCTACTCTCGCTCCCTCGCGCCGCCGATGACTCAAATATATATACACACACGCACGCGGATGCGGAGGAAGTCAAGGCACAATCTCGCCGGACCCTCGCGCCACGCAAGTTCGTCGCTTCGCATCGGAATTTTGCAGCGGCGAACAACACCACATTCATCCATCTAGTTTGTCGTTCTTGCATCAGAATTTTGCAACGACGAACGCCACACTTTCACCCACCAAAATTCGAGACGATTGCTGCTATGCAGCGTTGTTTATGGCAACTACTATGGGGCCGGAGGGAAGCGCGTCTTTGACGATGAAGCAATAAATTTTGGCATCTTGATATATACTTCTTCCTCAAAGTGTTTATTCTACGTATATGCATCCGCCATTGATTCAAGAGGCAAAATCAAGATCAAAGCAATTGTATATTCCGCCATCGAAGCGAGGCTATAAATCATGGCCTCCCGATGTGATGGAATTGGCTGTCAAGTACATGAGCGCGGGATGGCTATACCTGCGATGGTGGTTTACCCCTACAATAGAGGTACACCCCTACGAGGGTAGTCGACTGCGGCTCTACCATGATTACAAGTTCTACCATCGATGTGAGGCTAATGATCAAAGCTTCCCGATGTGATGGAACCATCTTCCAAAAAATATATGAGCGTGTGATCTATTCTATGTGGATGGTGAACTGCGGCTCCATGCAAATTATGATGAGCGTACGTGGCTAAGTCCATGTGCGAAGAAGTCCAATTATCAAAATCGATCTTGCTCCTTACGAGGAAGCATGATTGATCATATTTACATCTACATCGCCTGCCACAAGGAGGTGAGATCATATATACGTAACATTGATTTTGCTCCTACAAGGAAGCGAGATTGATATATTTTTGGAGCATCACCCAACATACATTTGTGATATTATTCAACATCGACACCTTGGCCAAGTGTCGACGAGACAATGGCTACATATCATTACCATCATGTCTAAGCTGACGAGGCTAGACAAAACCATGGCCAAGTGCCGACGAGGCTAGGTCACTATTATTATTGACATGTCCCAAACCTACGGGATCGGACACACCTGTTGCTTGGTACCGACGAGGCGATAGCAACACATACACATGTCCGCGTCCGATGAAATCAGGGCGTTACATGACCGGGCACCGACGAGGCGAAAGTCATCCCCTTCCTCGACATATCACGTTGGTCATACCAACATGGCGATAATACATGTGACTGGGTTTCGGCGAAACAAAGCCACCCGCACACATATTTTCCATTAATATCACAATTCATATGGATGAGCAATCCAAACATGACGACGACCATCAGCGCAGCTTAATCGGAGGTATTCTGTGGGGCTTGACCCTGCGGATGTAATTAACCGGATGCTTGCAAAAGCACCGGGAATCAATGAACTATGCAATCTCCTATGTCAGATACTCCATGAGCGCGACGCGAGAAGGCAAAAAGGATATAGTCCTATTGGAACATGCAATATGTATTTGTACAATGCAATGATATGAATAAAATGCAGTGTTCCTCATATGGTGTTTTATCTTTATTTGTCTATTCTATATTATTTCTTGTTTCAATAAGCAAGATGGCACGCCCGCATATTTGTACTCTCATGTACGCATCTAGCAAAACCCCTACATACCCTTAGGGGAAAGTTTCGCTACTTTTTTGTCGAAACATAGTAACAAATCTTTCAGGTCGTCAAATTCTTTCTTCTTCCAGAACACAATCTTGTACTCTTCTGAAGGCAGCCAAAGATAGATAACGAACCATAGACCTGTAGATACCGACGAAAGTTCTTCCATAATTTTTTGAGCCGCAATGCCAAGGTTGCGTGCACGCACGTAACCATTAAAGCAGTCATTCAACATCGGCAAGAGTACCAACACCAGTATGTCAGGGAATAACAACCTACTAGCTTTGAATCATGTGTTTTTGTAGTTCATGCAACACAATTTTTTTTTCTGTTGGCCCTAAATATAGCCCATACCACAATTCTTCCAGATTTAGTAAATTGCTGCAACATCCGCGCGTTTTCGCAACTGGGCCGGCCTGCTAAGACCCGCAGCCCGCCGTCCGCACGGACGCACCAAGTCCGAGCCGCCTAGGGTTCACCTATATAACAGAGTCCGCTGCTCCGTTCTCCGCCTTTCGCAAACCCCGCCTCCACATCTCTCCGTGAAGAACCAGGCGCCGCTCCGGGACGAAGCAGCCCCCTCCATCGCTCCCCAGTCCCCAATCGCCTGCCGCTAGAGGTTCGTGCCTGCTCCGATCCCTACACCTCCGGTTCACCTTCCCAGTTCTCTTAGGTTGCTCTGATTTACCAGTAGACTATGCGTTCTCGTAGCGCGCCGTTCTGTTTGAACCCTAGATGCCGTTCTCTGATGCCGTAATTATCGTGGATAGCATGCGTTGATTATCTGGTCGAAGGGTTTCTACTTATGATACCGATTTGTGCTCATAGTATGGATTTTAACCCCAGATGCTGCTTCGCTAGCCCATCAGTTACGTTGACAAATCTTGTATCCATCTACTAGGTTGGTGAGTTTGTCCTGATCTGGCAGCATAATAGTTATGTGCCCTAACTATCGTGGATCACATGTATAGATTATCCAGATAGTTCCCACTGCCCTGCTGTTATTGCAAGTACGGATACGACAAATACTGTGGTATGCCTTCTCTGAACATTAAGTGGCGCTGTTATGCCTCATTTCCTTGCAATAGGTTAGATCCATGGTCTGTTGGTTATTATAAGATTAGAGCTGTTTTGTTAGTTATAGGTAGCTGTTATTTAGTGATACTAATTGTTTCCTCTCTAGTTAGTTCTAACTGTGCACAGCTGTTTCTAACGTTGCCTGCTCCTAATGCAAATCTTTTTGTTTGTGCAGAGCATGGACACTCAGGTCAAGCTTGCGGTCGTGGTCAAGGTGATGGGCCGCACCGGCTCCAGGGGTCAGGTGACCCAGGTCAGGGTGAAGTTCTTGGATGACCAGAACCGTCTCATCATGAGGAACGTCAAGGGCCCCGTCCGTGAGGGCGACATCCTCACCCTGCTTGAGTCTGAGCGGGAGGCCAGGAGGCTGCGCTGAGCGGTTGTTTTTCCTGTCTTCGGAAGTAAAATGCTGTTGGTGTCGTACTGTACTGCTTTTGAATCAAGTTCTTGAACATTGGTTTCGACCTTCGCGTAGGCTATGAGCTGTAATGAGGTTGGTTTTCCTGTCTTCGGAAGTAATATGATGTCTTCTGGTACTGCTTTTGAATCGTGTTCTTGACCATTATTTTCATCTTTCGTGTGGGCTATGGAGGTGTAATGATTAGTACTTCACTGTTGCAGTTTTGTTATGTTGCCTAAATTAATTGGCAATATGGTTTTGAGGCCTGATCATGCAGTCATCTCTGAGTAATGTGAATTGATTGCTGCTACTAATATTAGTCATTTCATGTCTTTTGAATTCATGATGTGCCTGGGGTTGAAATTCCATAGGCTCTCCTGCATTAATGTGTAAGCTTGATAAAAGATGGAAATTTAGAAATCCCATTCCTTTTGCTCTGTTGGTGAAAACCCCACATTATAGTTTCTTCAATCCTCCTATATGTTTGTCAACTTGTACCACTACTATGTACGCGTGCAATTTTTCCTTCCGGAAACACCCTAGAGTTCGATGACATATGCCACCTTCTTAATAAGATAAGACAGCTACAAAGTCGTCTGGGTTATGACAGCTGATCTCATCTAGAGTCTCTTGTCTTTATGAAAGACATTGCTTTCCTAGCTGGTATAACCTGATTTCGTGTTGTGTCATCTCAACTGGCTCCTTGCTTATACAAAACATGCTAATGTGGAAGTTTAGGCACATCACGATAGAGTCCTTTTTGTTCTGTTGGTGGAACTGACCTCCCTTGCAACTCGTTGGATCGTGTGCATTTTCGCTGTGTTCTGTGAATACTGCGGTACTATGCAATTGCTTTGTCTTATGCTCTTGCTTGTCAGGTTGGAAATAGTTTGCCCCATGTGAAGTCGACATAAGAGTTGCCGCTCTGATGGGTTTCACTGTAACAAAACTGAAAACCAGAACATGGATGGATTTTGGTTCCGAGTAGAGCCGTATGTGCATCCGATCTTGCTTATATTGATTAAAGCCTTAGAGCATCTCCAGTGGTGTCCCCCAAAAAGATTTAGGGCGCTCAGACAAAAATAAAAAAGTTCCAGCCGCGTCCCCAAAGCCTTTTTTGTCCGTGCGGCCCGATACGGCGTCCGACGCCTCGAGCCCGTTCCCGCTACACAGGGGACGCTCCAGGGACGCCGGACACACCGAAAAGCGAGGCGAAGCGACGCGGGCCCGACGCGTCAGCGGCACAGAGAAAATCCGTCTGCCGCTCCCGCCACATCGCTCCTCTCCCGCCGCGCATTTATGCCATCCCAACACATTTGAACTATCCCGCCCGCCAGTTCATTTCTCCCTCCCGCCGTCGCTACGCTGTTCCTCCCGCCGCCACCCTCTCTCCATCCATGGCGCCACCGACTGAAATAGCCAAGAAAGGGACCAAGAAGCCGTCGGGCAATGGGACGAAAGGGGCGAAGGCGCCCTTCGCGAAGCCGCGGAAGGCGCCGGCTCCGAAGAAGAAGCCGGAAGGCTGGACCGATGATTAGTGGCATCAAGACTATCTGCGCCGGAAGTTGTCGACGGCGCAGCGGAAAGGACGGAGGGCGGCGCAGTTGGAGAAGGCGTTGGCGGCGCGCACGCACCAGCACGCGCTGGCCGGGTGTATCGCTGCCACCAACGCGAGCCCATGGAGTACGACTATGCCGCTGTGCATTCCGGGAGTGTTGTCCCCGTCGACATCCGGGTTCTACAACGGCGGCCCCTCCGCCACTCCTGTGTATGTGACGCCAAACTTGTCGCCGCGGTACGAGGATGCGCTGCCTCATGGAGGCTTCAACCCCAACGCTATGTTCTACTCCCCAACGTACCAGCCAGGACCCGGATCGGAGGGCGCCCCGTTCAATGGCCGCAGGGGCCCGCTCGAATTCGACGGCGCCGGTGCTGAGGAGGAGGAGGAAGTGGAGGAGGAGGGGGAGGGGGAGGGGGACGGGGTGGAGGAGGGGGTGGAGGACGACGACATCGAAGCCAAAATGGCGTCGACCGAGGCGGAGTCCGAGGCGGCGGCCCAGGCAGCGGCAGCGGCCCCAACCCTGGAGCAAGAGCCGGCAGACGCATCCGCTACTACACCTGCGTTGGCCTCTGCCTCGACGTCGCGACGGAGCATGTACACCGTGCAGATCACGACGAGTTCATCGTGAATGATGGGCCTACGTCGACTCAGGATGCGCCGTCGTCGTTGGCGTCGGCATCGCCCTACATCAACCCCTTCTTCTAATTCTATCGTCGGCCTGTAATATGATCGCACGCCCACTACTTTGATCGCCGCTGCTCTGATCGCGACGACTTCAGTGGGAACGATCTCTTTTGAATGCAAACTATTTGAATTCCTCATTAGGGACGGCGTTTGGGGTACGCGATTGGAGATGCTCTTATGTCCATCTGAAGTTGCTTATGTTGGTGTTTAAACACTTGTGCACAGCCATGCCTGCTTGATGGCTCAGTGACATGGCCATAGTACGTTAAATTATTATTAACCTAACCAAGTAACCAGTCCATTGCTGGAAAAGTTATAGCAGCGCCTGATAGGAGATACTTTTTTTTTATAAAGGGATAGGGCGATACCTGCATTGTGAAAGGACATGAAACAAGTGCAGTCTGATACAGTTCCTAACTTTTCAAGTCAAGCCAACATAGTTTCATTGTGAAAGTAACACCATATCAAACTATTAATCCCTTTCCGGCTGCATGATAAGGATCACTGAGTGTGCTCTGCAGCATGACACACAAGGTGCCGTTGAAAAAGTATACACTGCCGGCAGCAAGTACTGAACTACTGATTGGCCAGAAGGAATTCAGGTTCAAGTATCGTGACTAGAACATACAGAACACCAATATCTCCCATACTTGTTATAGTTTTTTTTTCGAGGATACCGCAGGAGCTCTGCGTGTCAATATATTAAGATACAGTAGAAAGAAGAAATTTACAAGGGTTTACAAGTGCCTTAATGCCGCTGTCCCACTGATGACTCTACAGATGGTGCATCGGTGGTTTAGTCCAATCTACCCTTATGGGATTACTCTCTCTATTGCACGAAGCTCCGCCGTATTCCACTCCATTAGATTGTTTCTGATCTTCAATACCACCCCCCATGCGGAGGTCTTGTCCTTGAAGATGCGCTTGTTCCACTCCAGCCAGATATACATCTGAAAATGCATTGGGTGGCTCCATTGAATCCAGCTCTCAACTTGGATGGGATCAAAGGATGGATGTATTACCACCAGGAGAGGATTGAACCTACCAACTCTAGATATAAATCCAACTCTGGCAGACTTTGCACTTGACATGGAATCTGCGTTTTCATCTGTCAGCGGGGTTCCTATGGATGCGAGAACGCTCTTTCTTTCTCGTTTCATTTGTTTACTTCTCGTATGGTTTTGGATAATGTATATTTCCGCTATGAAAACTTGACATGGAATATGTGTTTTCATGTGGCTCCGAGCAAGCAGCAAGCAGTGGCCATTGGCGAGTCGTGTTGGCGTTAGCAACAACTCGACCATCACATCTGATGGGAATAGTGGCCCTGGAATTCCTAGCTACACTTACATGTTTTTATTGGCGCTATAGTTGACTCGTAGCTGGGGTCGTCTTTATACAGCTTACAAATGCACCAAACAAAAAACACGGAACCCCCCACCCCCAACACCAGCATTAACACCAGCTTACTGGCGCAGGGCACCGATGAGCACGATACTCACCGCCATGTCTTTGGTGCTGATGTTCTCGGCAGCTGCGCCGCAAGCATCGGCCGGAGCCGTCAGAGGGGCCTTGCAGATCCCTACTAACGACTCCTTGGCTCACTGCATCCCAAGGTGCGGGGATGCCGACATCTGGTATCCCTTCGGTGTAGGGTCCGGCTGCTTCCGTCAAGGCTTCGAGCTCACCTGCGACCACTCCACCAAGCCTCCCAAGCTCTTTTTAGGCAGCAGCACTATCGTGCTCACTGCCGCGTACTCCGACGCAGCTGTTACCCCTATATTCTTCAACCTTACAACGGAGCCAGGCACAAATACATACAACATGTCATGGGAGTCCCCTGCTGAAGGTATTACTCTCGGTGTGTATAATACTTTGTTCGTGGCTGGTTGTGACTTTGACGTCACCTTGTTCGAGTCTGGCACGGGAGACATCGTTGGTTCTTGTATGAGTCGATGCGCTGGCAAGAAGGCACCGACTGGAGTCCCTTGTAACGGAATAGGCTGCTGCTTCATCTCGTTGCAAAGGGACCTGCCAGGCTTTCGGGCAAAACTTGTCAGCACTAATACTACTGCAACACAATCAGATTGGTTGCACCCTGGCATTATGGCTTTCGTGGCAGATGATGAGTATTACAAAAGTAATACAACCTCTGTTTTCTCAGCTTGGACAAATCTTAGTAGTATTACTGTTCGTGGTGCGTATCTTAGATTTACTATCATGGACCAACCAAGCTGTGAAAGAGCACAAATGAACTACGCGACCTATGCCTGTAGCAACGATAGCATTTGCCAGAATTTCTCAACTGGTGGTTACCAGTGTTCCTGCTCTTCTTATTATTCACAAGGCAACCCATACATTTTAGATGGATGCGTTACAGGTCTGCTTCCGACCCTACTGAGCTGAAATTCCCTTCTACAAATTTAGCCTTGATCCCCTGTTCTTACTTTTTGCATATGTCTATCTACTGTGGAGCAGATTATTATAACCCCAAGCCCAAAGAACAGTGTCGCTCATCATGTGGACCCATTACTGTCCCCTTCCCCTTTGGGCTCGAAGAAGGCTGTTCTGCAAATGAAAGATTCCTTCTTAATTGTACATCTGGTAATCTCACTCTTTCTGTCTCAATTGCACAATACCATGTGACTGATGTATCAGTGGAAGATGGAACTCTGACTGTTAGCAACATGGTGAGCGGAAGTAATGCAAAAGAGGTAATGTTAATCCAGACAGACAATACTGGATATGAATGGGATGAGGAAGCCCTTATGGAAGATCGATTTGATTTTTCCATGGAATACGACATTGTTATAAAGTGGGCGGTTGCCAATTTAACTTGTCAAACAGCTATGCAAAAGGATACCGGGTATGCATGCCGCAGTTCCCACAGCTATTGCCTAAACGTCACCCACGGTGAAATATTTATGGGGTATCGTTGCAAGTGTTCGCCAGGCTTTCAAGGAAATCCGTACATCAAGGATAATTGCACAGGTCTGATCCTTCTCATCACCCTTCATTGTGCACTACTGTTGCTCTCATACCTACAAATATTTAGAAAAACTATCTATCTATTAATTGACTATATCCTAAAAATCACAATATAGAAGAAAAATAGCGAAATCGCTAGAAATTCCTAGGATAAAGTAAAACATCCGGCGGTGATCTAGTGGAAATCCCTTTATTAGTAGATCGCAAACATCCAGCGGATGATCTAGTGGAAAATCCCTTTAACACATCGCATCAGTTAGAGCATGTACAATGATGTGATGTTAGATTTCCCTTTGGCTTGCCACATCAGATTTTCGCTTAGTTGATGGAGAGAGCCCTATTAGGAAAAAGGCTATTAGTGGCGTACTACCACCCCACCGCTAAGTGTTAGTAGTGGCACACTAAATGGCGCACCAGTGTTAACCCATGGTGCGCCACTCCTAGCATTTAGGGTGCACCATTGGTAGTTCCTCGAGGTGCGTCGCTGCTAAAAAGTAGGTGCATCATTGGTAAAAAAATTGAAATCTAGATATGGATCTAGCACCATTTTTCAAGATTTGTTTTGCTCATTTTCCTTGTTTTGTTTTCTGAAATATGTATCCCGTTTATCTAGCACTATTTTTTCTCTTTTTTTGTTTTCTGAATTAGATAGGTTCGTGGGGGAGATTGGAGGAGACTAAGCCGGAGAGAATGAAAAAGAGTGGGAGTAGAGGATGGAGCAGAGGATAGACGAAGAGGAGGGAGGGGCGCCAGAGTGCTTGGACGAGAGAAGGCCGAAGAGGAGGGAGGAGCGCCGAAATGGTGGAGAGAGAGGAGGAGGAGGAGGAGGAGGAGCAGGAGGAGGAGGAGGAGGAGGAGGAGAGGATGGAGAAGAGAAGGATGAGGAGAGAATGGAGGTGGGGGAGGGGAAGGAGGAAGAGATGATGGAGGAGGGGAATGTGTGGAGGAGGGAGGTGGATTAGAAGAGTTGGGGTAGGTAGCCGGCCGTTTCGAAATTCCAATGCGGAAAGGTTAATAGTGGCGCACGCCATTGCTAAAAAAAATATTTGAAATTTTTCATCAAAATTTAAAACATCTGAAAACTTTTATTTCCTTTTTTTATTTTGAGGATTTTAAAAATCAGTAAACTGTCATAGGCCGTTGAAATCGGATGTAAAAAGTTTCGTAGATACTTTTTAATCTAAGGTCGTATGCAACTAAAAATGGCATTTTACTGAAAGATGGTGGGGCGCCATGCAAGTGCTGCCCCAAAACAACTAGGCGTGGTGCGCCACTAGTATGTCTAGGGGAGGGGGTCCATTAGGCTCATGAATAGCAGTGGGCACCTCTAACCATGTTACGCCATTGGTAATGGGTTAGCAGTGGCACACCACTATCACAGTGCACCACTACTAGCTATATTTTGGCTAGCTATTTTCCTAGTAGTGGAGAATGAAGAAAGAGAATGTTGCAGGGATGGTCTCTTATGAAATAAGAAAAATGTTTTTCCTATTGTACCATTTGCCTTCTTTAGCCACACAATTTCCTACTAAATTTTAATTAACTATCATTTATTGCGAGGAATTGAGATAAAATATAATTCATGGATTGTGCTATCTAGGAAAAATGATCCAGATTTTCTTTCCATGGACAAGGATTTAATATGGTAGCCCGGCCATGCATGCATGCAATCCCCTTGCCTGAATTGGATTACTTTTGATTTTCAAATCTCAACCGAAACGGTGATATGTATTCACGATTAGCTTTATCGTGACGAGATTTTTCAAATTAGATCACATTTTAATATGTTTTATCAATATTATTTTTTATTCTAGGTACCAGATTATACTCTTTTGGTCACTAGGTTTGCCAATGTTGATTGCTAGGATTTTCTTTGAACTTCGCTCATCGTCCATGTAATCCTTACGTGATTATAATTGTTGTGAATGAGCAACTAGTATTCATAGGGGGTCAAAGGCCAGTACATGTACATGTGTTACAATATGCATGTAAGCCCCTCATATACTGGGAATATACAATAAATGGTTCTATACATCACTAACCCCCCCCAACTCATGGTGGATCAACAACACTGAGTTTGGAGCGAAGGAACCCATGTTGTGCTCTAGTCTGGGTCTTCGTGAAGAAATCAGCAAGTTGTAGCTCGGAATGCACATACTTTAGAGCCATGACCTGATCCTGCACAGCATTACACACAAAGAAGGCATCAACGCCAATGTGTTTGGTGAGCTTGTGCTTCACCGGATCACGCGCAATGCTGATGGCACAAGTACTGTCAGATAAGAGAGGAGTCGGTTCATCAGTAGAAACACCAAAGTCCTCCAATAACCAGCGTAACCAAGTCACCTCTGCCGTCAAGAGAGCCATCGCTCGCAACTCAGCGTTGACACTCGAATGGGAGACTGCAATCTGCTTCTTGGTCTTCCAAGCAATAAGAGAACCACCAAGAAAGATACGGTAGGTAGAAAGAGACTTGCGATCAGATGGATCACTAGCCCAGGTAGCATCTGAGTAGGTCTGGAGCTGTAAGGAGCTGGAACGAGGAAAGAAGAGGCGACGGGAGATAGTGCCACGAAGATAGCGGAGGACACGAAGGAGATGACTATAGTGGACACTAGTGGGAGCAAACATGAACTGACTCCGAATATGGACCGGGTAGGAGATGTCGGGATGGGTGACACCAAGGTAGACAAGTCTCCCAACCAAGTGATGATAGCGAGTCGGATCCGGAAGAGGATCACCATCAGTGGCACGGAGATGGGCATTGAGCTCCATAGGAGTCTCAACAGTGCGCTCATCGCTAAAAGTGGCACGAGTGAGAAGGTCCTGAATATACTTGTCCTGGGAGATATAGAAGCCATCAGAGGTAGAAGAAATCTCAATTCCAAGAAAGTAGCAAAGAGGACCAAGATCAGTCATGTGAAACTGATCACGAAGACGGGCCTTGACAAAGGCAATGTACTCAGGGTTTTCACCTGTGATGATCATGTCATCGACATAAATAAGAAGGAGAGTCTGACCACGGGAAGAGGTGTGGACAAAGAGCGTAGGGTCATGTGCGCTGGAGAAAAAACCATCAGAGGTTACCACAGAGGCGAAACGCTGAAACCAGGCGCGAGGGGCTTGCTTTAGGCCATAGAGAGAGCGCCGGAGACGACAGACCATGCCATCGGGAATAGAGTACCTAGGAGGTGGCTATATGTATACCTCCTCATATAACTCACCGTTAAGAAAGGCATTCTGGACATCAAGCTGAGAGACAGACTAGTGACGAACAGAAGCAACAGCAAGAAGAGTACGAACAATGGTCATATGAGGCACTAGAGCAAAGGTCTCGTCATAGTCACGACCATGCTCCTGCTGAAAGCCGCGAGCCACAAGACGAGCCTTGTAGCGCTCAAGAGAACCATCGGAGCGAGTCTTGATCTTGTAGACCCACTTGCAGGTGATGGAACGAACATAGGGAGATGAAGGTGACGTGGGAGAGGAAGGTGGGGAGGGTGGGGAAGGCGGTGAGGGAGGAGAGGGGGTCTGGTGGGTGAAGAAGGAGTAGAAGGTGGGGAGAGAGTCGGCGGAGCAGGGACCTGAGGCACTGGAGGAGGTGAGTCAGGGAACATGAGAAAGGAGATATCATCCACCGAGGAGGAAGAGGAAGAGACACGCGGGTAGAAAGGACGAGACTCATCAAAAGTAACATCCCGAGATATGCGCATCCGACGACCAATAGGATCCCTTGTGCTCAGGACTATAGCCAAGAAAGACACACTCAACAGAATGAGCAGTTAGCTTGGTGCATTCGCGTGGAGCAAGAAGAACATAGAAAAGACAACCAAAAAGACGAAGGGTCAAATAATCAGGAGCACGACCAGTAAGACGCTCAAGAGGAATACCACCCTGTAAGGCCGTGGATGGCTGAAGGTTGATAAGATAGGTGGAAATATATACAGCTTCAACCCAAAAGTGAGGAGGAAGAGAGTTGACGATCATCATCGCACGAGCCGTCTCAAGCAGGTGGCGATGCTTGCGCTCACCCACGTCATTTTCTCCAGAATCCAAAAGCGACGGTGCAGGTGTAACCGGCACCCGAGCAACAAGAACAGAAGGTGTCCCAAGTAGATCAGCACCACGCAGATGAGTCTCCTCAGCACGGAGCTCAGTCAACACCTCTGAGAGAGGAACACGGCCCCGAGAAAACAACTGGGCATGATGGGGCTCAAACTCTGGACGAAATCTAGACAGGAACTCATGGATCCTTTGAAAATCCATATCTGAACGTACTGTCTGGCAACACTGACAAGTATCACAGACAACACCGCGAAGGGAGTCAAGCTGGAGCCAGATAGCCACACTCTGGGTGTAGAACTCATCAACAGTAGAGTCACCCTGCTGAAGATCATGCTCCTGACGCAAAATAGATAAACACAAAGAATCCCCAGAAGGCTGATAGCGTTGACGAAGGGTGAGACCACATCTCAGCGACAGTAGCTAGGCCCATAAACTCAGAAGCAAACTGTGGTTGAACACTCTGAGAAAGAAAACAGCAGCAGCTCTAGCATCCTCATCACACCACTAAGTGAAAGCAGCCAAACTATCACGGTAGAAGCCAAGAGCCTCTGAATAAGCAAGTACATGCTCCTCATATGCCTCATCAGCAGCAGCATCGGCAGACTTGACTGCATCCCGATCAGTCTGAGTAGCATCATCAGTGAGGGTCTGTGGCACTGACGGCGGGGTAGGAGGCACATAAGCAGTGGGATGCGGCGGACAAGAGACCTCGCTGGTAAGAACACCCCACAACCGAAGACCACGCATGTGAATGCGCATAAAGGTAGCAAACTCTTCATAGTTGGTACCATCAAAGATCAGTGGGCATCAAGGGATATTGACGTAGCCAGACGAAGAGGATGCCATCTTGCTCTTTCCTTTTTTCAGATCTGGATCTGCCAACTAGAGGCAGAGCTGGCCGGGTCGAGCTGCACCACGGGCAGCCGGAGCAGAGCCAGCCGGGGCAGAACCAACCTAGGGCGGAGCCGGCCAAGAACCAACCTAGGGCGGAGCCAGCCGGAGCAGAGCCGGCCGGGGCAAGGCCAGCCGAAGGCGGCGGGGGGGGGGGGGCGGCCGGAGGCAGGGACTCCCGGTCGGGGCGGTACCGGCCAAAGGCGGACGGGGCAGGGCCTGGGGCGGCCGGGATGGTATCGGCCAGAGCAAGACCGGCCGGAGGTCTAGAACCGACGGAAATGGCCTTTTTTTGGAAATCAACTCGATCCCGACGAGAATGGGAGAGGAAGAGGGCAGTGGAGCAGCGGCGGCCAAAAAGATCATCGGCGGCGGCACGGATCGAGCACGGAGTTGCAGCGTGCAAAGAGCTAAACCTAGAGCTCTGATAGCATGTTGTGAATGAGCAACTAGTATTCACAAGAGGCCAAAAGCCAGTACATGTACATGTGTTACAATATACAGTAAAACCCCTTATATACTGGGAATATACAGTAAAGGATCTATACATCACTAATAATAATGTCGTCCTTTACGTGTTTAGACCGCATCATACACACTCTCTATACATGTAGATCATTTCAGTGACCAAAAAAAAAAGGTAAAAGTTACCCGGTAACGTACTCCATACACTTTGAACGGTAGCAGTTAACTATTAACATGTTAGCTACAATACTAACTTAGTAACTCATGTAAAAAAAAACTTTTGTCAAAACATATTAAAATGGGATTTTATTTGAAACCTCTCGTAGATACGCACCCAGCAATAAAAATGGATCATCAACTGGATTAATGGTTTAAGAGAAAAAAAATTGGATCGTGGAAAGATTTCCTACATGTATGTGGTTGGACCAACCACCCTACAAAGGATCAGATGCTAACGACATGCATCGTACATGAACCGCTTCTAGGACACGTTCCCATGTTAGAAAGATCGATAATCCACTGTACCACATATATTTATTGTCTTCTCTAAACGAACACGTTACTTTTCTACTATTATACATAGGCTTCGATCTCCGTAATTGTGCATAAAAATATTATAACCATAGATCTATGTTACCCAAATTAAATCCATTATATCTACATATTTATACCTAAATAAATCTCATACCTTGGGTCTTCGTAACTGTGTCTAAACATATCATAATTAGTAGATTTTACTATAAAAAAAAATCATAGCCTATAGACATCACGATAGGACATGAATACGGAAAAAAACCATAATTGAACCATGAACGCAAATAAGCAATTTTATGGATTATTTAAATCATGGTAGTCCTTGTCACATACACCAATGATAATCTAACACAATTGGTGGATATTCGATTGGACCCCAAGAAATATTCCATGCAAATATAGTTTTTTAAGGAAAGGCAAAAGATTTGACTTATTTGATTAAATAGGAAGATAGTTTAAGGTTTAGGTTACAAGCGACCCCCACTGAGATAAAAGCTTACTCTCCCGATATTTATTTATTTTGAACGGGAATAGGCCCCGAAGGGCCCCGAAGCATATATTACTTCAGCGGTGATAACACAATTACATATAGGACCCTAAATGTAAAGGAAAATACAGTTTGGTCCATGCACTTTGCAACTAATCCCTTAGAAAAAGTAGCAGGAAAGCAATCAAGGGCTTCGTCTTCACCGCGCATCGCCAACGACCTCGAGGCATAGGCACTTCGGACTCACTCTCCCGGTATTAACATACCCAATTGTTTTGCACGCAAGGACCCAAGATTTAGCTTCAAGCTTAGCTCTAGGGAAAACGACCCTAGGCATGCTGCTTTTGTTTTAGAAGATATTCGCATTCCACTACAACATAGCATGAGGGTCCTAGCCTTTTTGAACATCGAGCAACACATGTAATCATTGCATTCACGCTAGCCCGGAAAAAAACTCATCCTTCAACTGTCTAATTTGGGCTTCATCTCCTTACCACGATCGGGAGTGGGGAGGGAAGTTAGTAACAGAGATGAGAGTTGGTCAGTTGGTGAGATATAATTTTCCGAGCCAGTCAAGGGTTCGTGGGAGTCGGTAACTGTGAGTGTGATGGCGTAGAGAGACGGTAGTGGATAGTGGGTAATGGGCGCTAAGTGTTGAACGGGGTTGTGAAGTGGGTAGGGTTTGTTTATGGGCTCTAGAATGGCCAGCTATTTGGACCGCGTATGCACAAGGGGCCAATATAATTACAACGCACGACTCGATAGTAGTGTGCTGCACTTGTCAACGATATAATATTTTTTTTTTGGTCAGACAGTCAGCGATACAATGTTAACAAGTCAGCGACACGTACTTGACCAGTCTCCAATTTTAGGCCAACTTTTAACGGCGCTTATAATGGACGGCACATTGCTAAATTCCTCCCTTAATGCATCATGGAGTTACCACGTGTCGGGCTTGCGTGCCAAATTCCACGACGTATATATTCGTCAGCATGGGATATAGCATGGTGAAATTTTAGGTGTTGACCTTACTTGCCTCTAAGAATGGCTCATCCGTAGGTCACATTGCTTTTTGCACATGACTGCGGCTTGTGCCATCTAAAAAATCCACCAGATAAAAGGATGTCTTTTTTTAGTGTCCCACTCATTCTATATCTCCCGTAAGACGAGCATAACAAGAGACACTGTTACCTTTTGTCCCTTTTTTGCGATCAAACTGAGCTTCGTTGATTAAGTAATGTGATTGCAATCCTTCAATAGGATATTTTCTAAGAAGGGTGGCTTATAATTAATCCTCAAACACATTCACCTATTACTACTAGCATTCTTGGCGCAGAGATGAGCTGCCTCATTTGCTAGCCTGCCAATGAACTTAAAATTAATGCTAGAAATAAACCCACTAAGCTCATTTATCTCTTGACAAATATAAGTAATTTCTGATCTACTTCCCCAGGATCTTCCAACTAGTTCAACACCACTTTGGCATCGGTTTCAATCACTACCGATGCAAGGTTTCGATCAATGGCGAGTTGAATCCCATCACGTACCACCAAAGCCTCCATAATCAACGAAATAACAGCCTGTTTGTACCACAACGCATGGCTTAGTACCAATTGGGCCATGTGATCTCGAACAACCAGCCTTGTAGTACCTTGTCTATCCATCTCGATAAAAACTGTGTCCACGTTGATTTTTACTATTCCATCTCTCGGTTTCATCCAAACCGGCTTCTCCTTAGCTTTCGTTTGACCTTGCCCAGCTGGGCTAGATTATATCTAATATCCATTGCCCATTTCACCGATGCTGCCACCGAATGGGTCTCCATGCCATACTAAATTTTGTTCTGTCCAGATTGCCCAGGACCCACATAAAATGACGGAGGCACTCTCCGAGCATATTCTCAAGCCTTCGATTAAATCAACAGCCCATGAGTCAGGGTGTAAGTCTGGTGAGAGCCACACTACTACACCAAAATAGCACATCGTCGAAGGCAATCCAAGCCAAAAGGATTCAAGGTTTTGAGGCCAAGCCAATCATTCACCATGTTCCAAATATAGATGGCGTAGCAGCATCTCAAAAAGGTGTGACACGCCAACTCATCATCACGGCGGAAAAGTAGGAAAATCATTCCATTCGGCCATCCCCTTTGATGAATGCGGTCTGCCGTCCAAACCCGATTTTGAGTGATGAGCCAAAGAAAATATTTACAGTTTCGACAAACTAAGAGTGATGCCCTTGCATTTATGAGGGTCATGGGTAGTTTAAGAAATACACGTAAACCTAAGGAGTTTCAAATCATACGAATTTAATCTGGCATTTTTTAACAAGTTGTAATACATTTACCACCAATATACCCCCTTCGTTTATAAATATATATCTTAGATTTTTCTAAATTTTAATATAGGAGTAGTATAAATAAGGTTTACATACATCTAAATTTTGATAAATGTAAAGCATATATTTTTGGACAGAGGTATTATAACCAATCAGAATTTCCTGCAGATATCGATGAATGCAAATCACTCTCCTGCAACGGGACATGTCAAAACTTTCCTGGAAGCTACACATGCACGAGTTGCCCTCATGGAAAAGAGTTTGATCAGATAAAAAGGCAGTGTGTTACGTCAGCAAAGCAACACAATCTTCTTGTGGGTAAGTCGTACTAGCTAGCAAAATATCCTCAGTGCAATTACAGTTAACCAAATGTAGAGTGACTCAGAGAGTGACGATCAAATGCAGGTATCGCAACTGGAACTGCATGTGGCCTTGGCTCCATAATTATTGCGGTCTGTGTAATTGTATTCGCCAACAAGTGGAAGAAAGGCATCCAGAAGAGAGTCCGACGAGCACACTTCAAGAAAAATCAAGGCTTACTCTTGGAGCAGCTGATCTCTGATGAAAGCACCACAAACAAAACAAAGATATTCTCCTTGCAGGAGCTAGAGAAGGCAACCAACAACTTTGATGCCACTCGTGTTCTTGGTCGTGGAGGACATGGTACAGTTTATAAAGGGATACTATCTGACCAGCGGGTGGTAGCTATTAAAAAATCCAGAATTGTGGAGCAAATTGAAATAGACCAGTTTATCAACGAGGTTGCTATCTTGTCTCAAATCATTCATCGCAATGTGGTAAAGCTATTTGGTTGTTGCCTAGAATCTGAGGTTCCTTTGCTGGTGTACGAGTTCATATCTAATGGTACACTGCATGACCTTCTTCACACTGATGTTAGTGTTAAATGCTTGTTGTCATGGGATGATCGTATTAGGATTGCAGTAGAAGCAGCAGGGGCACTGGCTTATCTGCACTCAGCTGCTGCAATCCCAATTTTCCATAGAGATGTAAAATCTTCTAACATACTATTGGATGGCAGCTTTGCTACAAAGATTTCCGACTTTGGTGCTTCAAGATCAGTTTCACTCGATGAAACTCATGTGGTGACTATTGTCCAAGGAACATTTGGTTACCTAGATCCAGAGTATTACCATACTGGGACACTAACTGAAAAGAGTGATGTATACAGTTTTGGGGTAATACTTGTGGAACTTTTGACAAGAAAAAAGCCAATTTTTATCAATGATTTAGGTGCAAAACAAAACTTGTCCCATTATTTCGTGGAAGGATTGCAAGAGGGAGTTGTCATGGAAATAATGGATCATCAGGTTGTCAAGGAGGCAAACGCAGAAGAGATTGATGATATTTGCTCACTTACAGAAGCATGCTTGAGACTCAGAGGAAGGGACAGACCTACTATGAGAGAAGTGGATATGAGGTTGCAATTCTTGAGAAGTAAGAGGCTAAGAAAATGCAAAATTATCCCAGCTAGTGATGAAGAGATTGAGCATTTTTTATGCCCAAATGTTGGTAATTCTGATGCACCGATGAATGTTGTCAATGCTGGCAATTTAACATCTAAAGGAATCTCTTGCTACAGTCTAGAGCAAGAACTTTCATCCTCACTCACTTTCCCACGATAAGTATATAAGTGCCATACCACAACGGTGTCCTTCCTATTATTCATTTGAAGTATCATTTATTTTCCATGGACTTGTAATATGTTACATTGTTCGCTTTAGACAAGAGTATGTCATGTGGTTTTGCTTCCTATATACTATTTGTAGCCCATGCCAATTGTGTAAAATTATATTACAATTATTTACAGCGAATATGCTTGCAGTGAATAC